>NC_056736.1:281535015-281787423 GCF_019279795.1 Protopterus annectens | reverse complement strand
ATGCTGAGCAACTAGCCTGGTTGTGAGGATATCCTTAATGAATATGGACACACCTCCGCCTTTGGTATTTTGGTCCAGGTTACATGGCTGAAAAGTGTGGTACGAGTTATAGCCTGGTAGTGCAGGGGTGCACTCTGGAGCCTTCAACCAGGTCTTAGTCACTGCACAAGATATTGATGTTCTCCATTTTAAGGAGTGTCTCAAGTGAGTGCATTTTGAGATTTAGACTTATAGCACTGAGTAGCATTATTCTCAGTTTTTGCTTGCCTGTTCCTGTTACGGTAGTGAATTTGTTATTTGAACCTTGCCTGAAAAAGGCACTATAGGGGCAGCAAGAGCCTTAGCCAGTATCCGGAATCCCAGGGGTGACAGGTGCAGGCCATCTGTGGCAAAACATCGTGGTCTGTCGACCATGTCATCCCAAGCAGACAGATACTGGATCCCCTTAGAATGACACCAGAAGCTTAGCCAATTGTTTAAGTCAGTCATTTTGTCCTTGTACTGCGGTATCATTCGGGGCGATGGCAGAATGCTACTCAGGGCTAGGGTCATACCTGCCTGGGCTTACGAGATCAGAGAGCTCTTCCATGTCTCTTTTCATGTAGTCCAGGGAGGTACATCTCAGGTCATTCACACCAACATGGACAATGACAGAGTCATGTTTGTACTTGTTGTGGAGTGACCTGAGTGCGTGGGTTATGAGGCGGATCCTAGCACCTGACAGGCAGCTGACAGTAACCTTCTCCTTGTTTAGCCTGGTGAGTGGGACATCAGTGTGCCTGACTGTAGAGTCACCTATGACTAGTGTGTTGGGTACGTTGTCTTGCCTTATTGGCTGTGGTTGAGTGGCACACTGAGTCTGTGGGCAATGTGTCATTTGGGTAGTGTTGGGGGATGAAGGTTGCTTGCGTTTCTGCTTTGGAGGTCTCTGTTGCTTAGACAGATTATT
This sequence comes from Protopterus annectens, assembly GCF_019279795.1. Classification (NCBI taxonomy): domain Eukaryota; kingdom Metazoa; phylum Chordata; order Ceratodontiformes; family Protopteridae; genus Protopterus; species Protopterus annectens. Next base: position 281,786,474 of record NC_056736.1, on the reverse strand, counting down.
ATTGAGAGCCTCCGCAAATGTTTTTGTGTTACTATGTGTGGATTTTGGCGGTGTATATTTAGTGAGACTATGTGATGAGTGTGGTGTGGTGCAAATGTTTACCTTCTCCTGACTGTCAAGTTCAGTCTTGGTTGGAGAGAGCTTTACCTCCAGTTTAGCTAGATAAGTGCATCTCTCACAGGTTGTAGTGTTGGGCGGTAGGAGGAGAGGGTTGTCTGTGTACATGAGGCAATTTCTGCATTGCCTCAAGATGCCCATATTCATCAGATAGACAGGAGAGTCATCAGATATACATGATATGTATATGTGCGTGTGTGTGTGTGTGTGTGTGTGTGTTTATGTATATATATATATATATATATATATATATATATATATATGTATGTATATATATATATATATATATATATATATATGTAGGTGTACTTTCCTACAACGGAAATTCACTTTTTCGAAATGGGAAAGTACATCCCCACTTAAACGAAAGTGCAGTTTCGCTTAAGCTCACTAGACCGAACCTACTGCACCACAATGGAGGACATTGAAAAATGGGCTATGTCCTCCACTGTGGTGTGATAGTCACGGACTTTAGGGTTAGGGCACGGGTCAAGGTAGGGGAATAGCCTTACTAACTATCCTCTTACCCTAACCCGTGCCCCTAACCCTAAGGTCCATGACTATCGCACCACAGTGGAGGACATAGCCCGATTTGGAATGTCTTCCACTGTGTTGAGGTAGTCATGGACCTTGGGGTTAGGGCATGAGTCAAGGTAAGGGGACAGCCCTACTAACTGTCCCCTTGCCCTAACCCTAAGGTCCGTGACTGCTAGCCCGTTCAGTCTAGCGGGTTCGCGAAAGTGCGCTTTTGCATTAGTGTGGGTGTACTTTTGAAGTTCGAAGTAGTGAACTATTGTTCTTCAAAAGTACACCTCTATATATATATATATATATATATATATATATATATATATATATGTGTGTGTGTGTGTGTGACCGAATCTCATTTCACTGAAGTGAAGTACTGACACTGTGTAGAGTACTGTAAGGCAAGTAAGAGGTATGTGCTCTTTTCCCCACTGTAGTGCAATCCTGGAGATGGTATATATAGTTAGGGGGGTGGGGGGTGTAGCTTCCCTCCACTTATTTTGTTTTTTTATTGTCTTCTGGAAAGAGTTACTCATTGGTGTTGTAAGTATGCCTGTCTATGGTTTAAAATATATTGTTTGAAGCTTTTGGTGAAATATGATATAAAAGTAAAGTAGCTGGGGGCTATACCCTCCACACCCCCTAGCTATATATACTAACTCCAAGATCGCTCTACAGTGGGAAAAAGAAAGAGTAGTGAACTATATTAAAAATTTAGAGTGCAAATAACTAAGCTACAGGAGACGCACTTGAAAAGAAGTGAACATGTGAATTTGATAAAGAAAGGTTTTCAGGATGGTTATTCAGTGGAATACCTGGGGCACAGGAAAAGCGGAGTACTTATATTAATTGCAAGAGGAGTTCCAGTAGTGATTGAAGAGGATAAAAAAAAAAATAATGGTAGATTTGTAGTACTAAGGGACTACTGGCAAGGGAGGAAGATTACACTGGCATGTATTCATCTTCCACTAAAAACTGCTATAGTGGAGCGTAAGAAAATTCTGGGAGAAATAATCAGCTTCAGCAAGGAATATTACTTATAGGTGGGGACTGAATTTTGATTTGCAACAGTAAAGATGTGTCTGGGGAGCCTAGAACGGAAAACATAACAAAGGAGGGTAGACTTTTGAAGAAATGTATGAAAATATTTGGCATGGAAGATATGAATTGAGTACTAGAAGTTCAGAGTGAATTTACATATTACTCTTCAAGATGCAAAAACTGGGCTAGGGTACACAGAATTTACATGTGGATTTAACTGAAGCTCTTTCTATGCACCCAATAACTATTTCAGATCATGCACCAATGTTCTTCTTTCAGCTTTTCCCGGTTAGGGGTCACCACAGTGGAACTCCGGCCCGCTAATGATTGACAGTAGATTTTTTGTGGGTGCCGAGGTGCCAGCTCGGCGCCCAACCTTCAACGAAGGCACGCCCATTCTACGCATGTCTTTCGAATGCCACTCGACTACGGGGAGGGCATGCAGACTCCACACAGAGGGCGCTCCAGCCGAGAAGATCATGCACCAATAATAACTAAAAAAAAAATACAGGATCATGAAATAAAAATGAGACACAGGCACTTTTCCCACCTATCTGTTGAGAAGAGGAATTTAAGGAATGGGTAGTGGAAAGTATGCAGGAGCTATTAAAGAAAATGGAAATTTCTTCTGAAAATATAGCTAGGGAGTGCAATAAAATTAAAGTGGTGTTTAAAAATAGAGTGGAAATAAAGGAAGAGATGATTAAGCAGTAACAAGAATTATTTAGAGGGACTAACAAAGTATTGCAAAATAAGGAGTATCCCAAAGAGCAAGAGGAGCAACTGCAGAATGCTGAACAGAAAATAAGGGATTACCTTCATAATGTGCACGAATGTTGAAAGATTACTATTAAGCAACTGTTTTTGGTAATAGCTTTAGAGCACAAAAACTTTCATCACAATGACTCGGACAACAGAAAGTGGGGCAGTTGCCAAGCTTAGGGAGCCTGTAACAAGGAAGATAAGAGATCCTGTAGAAGTATTGGAAATATTTCAGAAATTCTATGACAGTCTGTATAAAGCAGAGAAATATGGAAATCAAGAAAAGGTACAAATGTAAATTTTTATAAAAGAATTAAATCTTCCAAAGTTAGAGGTAGATGGGGCTCAATTACTAACAGTTAGGATAGGAGGAGATGAGATAAAAATTTTAATGTATAACCAATTCAGAGGAAAGTCCCCAGGAATAGATAGTATTCCTGTGGAAGTTTTGACGCTAGGAGAGAAAAAAACTGTTAAAGATCTGGGAAGTTTTGTTAACAGTATTTTAAGAGGAGAAGTACCAACATCCTAGAAAAAAGTAGCTGTACTTCCTAAAGATAGGTAAAGATCCATCACATCTAGTTTCGTACAAGCCCATTTCAAAACTAAACATATAAAGTGTTTGACTGTAATGGATAAAAGAATGGCAAAAGTGATGCCAGAATTGATAGGTATGGATCAGTGTGGTTTTGTGGAGAGGAGGCAAACATTTGACAACATAAATGGAATATTGATGATCCAGAGGGAAGCAGAATATAAGAAAATACCACTGTTGTTGGTGGAACTGGAATCAGAGAAAGCATTTCACAACATAACGTGGGACTTTATGAGCAGGGCAATGGAACCATTTGCATTCCTTGATAAAATGACAAGGTTGATTAGGCGGATATATGAGGGATTGGAGACTAACATAAATGTGGATGGAGTCATCTCTGATAATTTCTGCTTGAGCAGAGGAAACAGACAGGAGTGTCCTCTCTCCCCTTTATTTGCATTGTATTTAAAACCATTGGCAAAGAAAATAAGGGACTCAGAAATTCAAGGATATCATTTGTATGATCAAGAAAAGCTGGCTCTGTTTGCAGATTATATTATTGTATACCTGACAAAACCAGAAAGGGACAGTACAGTGTTTTGGAACATTTTGAGACAGTTTCATATCTTTCATGATACAAAATTAATGAAGCTAAAACAAAGGCAATAGTGGTAAATTATGTACTCAGACATATTGGTTCAGAAATATCCATATTTATGGGAGCATGATAAAGAAAAAATGAAGGAGAAAATTACAGTCAGCTGCCTGTCTGGTGCCAGGATCCGCCACATAACGCATGCACTCAAGTCACTCCACAACAAGTACAAATATGACTCTGTCATTGTCCATGTTGGAGTGAATGACTTCAGACATACCTCCCTGGACTACATGAAAAGAGACATGGAAGAGCTCTTAGATCATGTGGCCCGGGCAGGTATGACCCTAGCCCTGAGTAGCATCCTGCCTTCGCCCAAAATGATACCACAATATAAGGACAAAATGATTGACTTCAATTGGCTAAGCTTCTGGTGTCATTCAAAGGGGATCCAGTATCTGTCTGCCTGGGATGACATGATTGACAGACCACAATGCTTTGCCAGAGATGGTCTGCACCTGTCGACCCTGGGATTCAGATTACTGGCTAAGGCTTTTGCCACCCCTATAGTGCTTTTTAGGCAAAGTTCAAAGGACAAAACCACCACCATTCACAATTCTGAAGGTAATGCTACTCTATGCTAGAAGTCTAAACCTCAAAATGCACTCTCTCGAGGCACTCCTAAAAATGGAGAACATCGGTATCTGTGCAATAACTGAGACCTAGTTCAAGGCTCCAGAAAGCACCCCTGCAGTACCAGACTACAACTCTTACCACACTTTTCGGCCACCAAACCAGGACCAAAACACTAAAGGTGGAGGAGTGTCCATATTCACCAAGGATATTTACACCACCAGACTAGTTGTCCAACACAATGCGTCTGAAACTCTCCAGATACCACTAACACTAGGTAAGACTGCAATCCAATTTGCAGCTTGCTACAGATCCCCCACCATGCCCCAAGATTCTCACTACACCTTTCTCAAACATACTGGAAAAAATTAAGATACAACCAAACACCCTAATACTGGGTGATTTTAACTACCCTGCCATTAACTGGGAAAACTACTCATGTACCAACACTTTTGCTTAACGGTTTTTGGAATTCATAAATTCCAATGCCCTGGATCAACTAATCCATAGTCCCACCAGGGGCTCCAATATCCTAGACCTGGTCATTACCAACATGGGAAATCGATGCTCCACACCTATGGTCACCCCCTTGTTGGTCAGGTCTGACCATAAGCTAATCACCCTTAACATCCACATCCCACCCCCCAGTAAGGAATCCTCCATAAAAAACTTCTCCAAAGCCAACTTCATGCTACTCAAGTCAGAAGTGACAAACTTCATGACACCCTTGCAGACAGGAACTGAAAGTTCGACTGCTGAATCCTACACTAAGGCACTGTACGAGCACATCCACTCATACATGAATCGAGCCATCCCAAATAGAGCCAAGATGCTCTCCTCCAAAAAAAAAGGAAGCCAATCTGGTGGTCCCCTGCCATAAACAAACTTTACAACAAAAGGAAGAAACTGTTGCAGAAAAGAGGAAAATCCCAGGATGCAAAAAACTCCCTTTCCAGCATCAGTAAGAAGCTGAGATCCCTCATAAAATCCTTCAAAGCTAGTTATTAAAATAAAATTGCCAAAGATTCCAAAGACAACCAGAAGACATTCTATAATTATGTCAAGAATCTAAATGATAATGCTCAGATCTGCTCTGAGCTACAACAGAATGGCATGAAAAAGCTAAGACTGTTCTCTGTTGCATACCGCTTTCTCAGAGGCAATCTCTGTCTAACGTACAGAGCCATGTCCAACCCAGAATTGTTGAACATGCTCCATCTTAGCAAAACCAAATCTACTCGAACTACACGCTCTAGGGATATAAACCTCAACACAACAATGAATAGAATATGCTGGAGGGATAGATTCCCTTCGCAGAGACTTCCCTTACTATGGAACAGGGTCCCGATCTACATAAGACAGAGCCCCTCACTATCACTCTTCAAGAGGAACCTTGATGAGTGGATGGGTAACAGAAAGTCGACACCGGGGATCACACCAACAGCACTACTAGATAGGGGCCAAGGGTACTAGCTGCTAGTACAAGGGTCTAGGGAACTATTAAAGGGGCGGTGAATACCGCACAAAGTGGCTGGGCTAATATATGCCTTCGGGCAGATAGCCCAGTACCAACCTATGAACCTATTAAATATACTAATCCCAAGGATATTGCCAATATCCTGGCAGATCAATTCAGTGCCAACTTCACCCCCGCTCACCCCCTAAACGGCCCATCTCAATACCGGAAGATTGCCAAATTCCAGTAATAATGGCCACACAGGTAAAAATGCACTCTCCAAAGCTAAGAATACAGCATCCATGGGACCCGATGACATCCCGGGCTGTGTATTACATGAACTACAAAATGAACTGGCACCTCACCTGAGTGTCATGTTTAATCATAGCCTCACCTTAGGCTTTGTGCCCACTGAGTGGTGCACATCTACAGTTATCCCACCTCACTAGGGGGTATCCACCTTGGATCCCGGGAACTACCGCCCTATCAGTCTGACGAGCCTGATCTGCAAGGCCATGGAACTTGTTATCATGGAACTTATAAATAAAGACATTGGCAACCTTCAGTCATTGGACCCCACCCAGTTTAGGTTTGTGAAGGGATGATCTTGTCTCTTGTACCTGATTGACTTCTTCGAATCCGTTTCCAGAGCCGTGGACAAGGGTAAGGTGGTCAACACAGCCTATCTGGACCTCGCCAAGGCCTTTGTCACCATCCCCCACTCTGGAATTATAGATAGACTTACTAACCTGGACATTAATCCCTACGTCACTCAATGGGTTGCCAACTGGCTTACTGACAGAACCCACACTGTAAAAGTAGCCAACTCCAAATCCAGCTCCAGACAAATGGAGTACCTCAGGGTTCAGTCCTGGGACCGCTCTTGTTTGGCATCTACTTCTCTGAAGTACAGGCCAACACTAAGGGACTCTGGTTAACAAAGTTTGCAAATGACTGCAAACTGGGAGCCATTATTGAATCCCCAAATGATGTGGATACTCTACAAAAGGCCTTACAGAAACAGATGCTTGGTGCCAGAGCCATGGGCTCAAGCTCATTGCCAAGAAATGTATAGTTATCCCCTTTGGGAAAAAACATGTACCTGTGAATTACCATAGGTGGCAGTACACTAAACATCGAAAGTGTGATAAGAGACTTAGGGACACAGGTGGACAGTGGTCTCACCTTCAATAACCACATCGCCACAACAGTCAAGAAATCCTTCTATGTGGCACACCTCATCACTAAGGGCTTTTCATCCAGGAAAAAGGAAGTCATTGTCCCACTGCACTCTCCCTCATTAGACCCATTATAGAATACAACACCCTGTTTGGTATGTACCTCTTAAGACATCTGCAACAACTGGAAAGGCCGCAGAAATACCTCACTAAAGGAATCACAGGCCTAAAGCAGATGCCCTACACTGACCGCCTTAAAAAACTCCAGCTATACTCTGTCGCATATCGTCTACTCAGAGGCGATCTCTGCTTAACATACAAGGCCATGTCAAACCCAGAGCTGTTGGACATGCTACACTTAAAGAAATCCCAATTCCTCATAGCCACATACTCCAGGGATCTAAACCTTGTTGTCACAATAAACAAAACATGCTGGAGGGATAGGTTCTTGACCCAGAGACTCCCCAGACTCTGGAATAGACTACCCATACATGTCAAGCAGAGCGTCTCTTTGGCCCTCTTCAAAAGGAACCTTGACGATTGGATGGGAGAAAGGAAATTCACCCCAGGGATCACGTCAGTTGCCCTGCTAGACGGGGTCCAGGGAAGTAAATAGTGTGGGAAGAAATAGCCAGGGAATTGTTATGGCTAGGCTTGTATAGGCCCTAGGGCCAATAGCCTACCAACCTATGAACCTAAGTATGCACTGAAAATGATTCTGGTGTGGGAGCTGAGGATATCTTGGAAGAGACTAAGCAAAAGATAATACAAACACTGAGAAACATGGAAGTTCTAATATATGGATGTCAGTTGTAAGATACAAGCAGTTAAAATGGTTTTAGTTCCTTTAGTCTTATGCTCAGGTCAGACATATTTTTATCAACTAGAGATAAATTAATAAAGAGCTGAAGGATTTTATTTGAGAGCGGGGAAGACTGCAAGAGTCAAGTGGGATACGCTGATTCTTCCAATAGAACAAGCCGGACTGGTATTACCTGAGCAACACAGTTAAGGCTCCTATACATAGCACAAGCAGAAAACTATAATTCAAAGTTGAAAGGGTTGATGATGAATCTGGGGGCTCAAGAAACAAGGACAGGCCAGCATTTTTGATACAGACCTTTAAGGGGGGAATAACAATAATCATGCAGAATGGTATAGTCTTAAAATAGCAGAATGTATTCTAAGAACTAAGCCAACACAAGAATGGAGAAAGGAGATTTTGCTTAGAGGTATCACTGGAATTGGGGATATAGACAGTATAGGCAGGAGGGGGTGGAACTGGAGAAAACTGGCAAAGGAACCAAGGTATTGGGACCAAATAACTTGAGAGCGAAATGTAATGGAAAGGGAGGAAGCCAAGAATTTATTTGGACTTACCGGTTTGAGATTGCCTTCCCTTTCAAGGATTGATATCAGAATATAAGCAAAGAGAAGGAAATAGGGAGGGAATCCTAAATGAAAGACCAGCACTGGCAGAGTTTTTAGTAGAATGTAGAACAGAAGCTGCCATTAAAGGAATAATTAGTAAAGGTTATAAAATATTGCATAACTATAGAAATCAATTAGAGGAGATAAGTCAGAGAGATTGGATAAGCAATTCACAAAAAAAACAATGGTGGGGTTATATGTATGTCTCTCAAATATGCAGCAGAGTCTAGAAGATTTAGGATCTTTGCTTGGAAGTGTTTACATAGGTATTTGTATACTCCATCTAGATTCCAAAGAATTTTTCCTTAGGTAGACAGCAAATGTTGGATGTATGATGGGGAAGAAAGAGGCAATTGGGCACATATTTTCCTGGGAGTATAATGAATTGGCAGACTTAAAAGATTCCCTGCAGACTGCTCTGTCAGAGATACTGTCAGAGATACTGGATGAGCAAATTGTAACTAAGGAAATTATTTTTTGAGCTATGATACAGAATCAGAATTGCCTAGATGTGGTAAGGTCTAGTTATGGTGGCTGCCGAAAAAAAAGCAATTACTAAAAAATGGAAATAGGTCTAAACCAACTATGTAGTAACAGAGATAAAACAACTGGCATTGGGATCTTTAGAAAAGGGTAGAAGCAAATCACATAGGAAAAAATGGGAACTGTGGGAACAATGCATACAGGGGGAAAATGAGGTTTAAAAGAAGGCAGGATCTGAATGAGCTATGCAATGTTTGACTGACAATAATTGGGCGGATTGTAAGTGATGTATAATGTTTACAACTATAACTGTGTCAGCATGGTTTGTAATGTATAATGTTTGCAACTGGAATTGTTTGGTATGGTTTGTTTTTATTTATGTAAATGTAAGTTTGCGTATTTCATTTGTGATAATTTAATAAAGATGTTTGTTTAAAAAAGCACACTCTTACTACTACCTTCTCTTCTAGTGTGAATTCAGCGTTATACAGTTTAGCAAAATATGCTCTAAATAGTTCCACAACATCTTCCCCAGTAGTCATTTCATCATTTATTGGGTTTTTTAATTTATTTAGATTGCTCTACTTTCTGATGCCTAACTCTACCTGCTAGACCTTTTATTACATGGGGGGAGTTTGAGTAATATAAACCCTTCTCTGCTACTTTTTGCATCAGAATTCCTTCATCCTCCCTTTTCTGCAATGCTGTTATTCTACTTTTTAATATTTTGTTCTCTTCTCTACTCTTCTAATGTACACTATTTCCCTTTCTGTTACAGAAGCAATATTTCTGTTTTGTCCCTTTGTCTATTTTCCTCTTGAGTTTACTTTTTACTTTACTCCGTCCTTCTACCATCCAACCCTCATCTTCTTCAATTAACTGCTCTAATTGTCTGTTAACCAAACTACAATATTTCTCATTTTAGAGATATGTAGGAAATGTCCATTGTTTGTTGTACTTTCCTAAAGGCTAATTTTAAATTTCATGATTACAGTTGCATGGACTGAGAAAAACAAGAGACCCATCTTTACTTCTGCTATTTGATAACCACACTCTTTTTACTGACCTTAAATGGGTCTATTTTGGACGATCTTTAATGTCTGGGAGAAATATACTTATTCACTTTTAATCCATCTTTCAAGCATCGACTAAACTCAGTGCTGTCAGATACTTCCTACAAAGGTTTTCAGTTCTAAATAAGATATTTATTCTTTTCCCCCACCAGTTCTAGTTCTTGAAATATCATGATCTAATCCCCAGCAATCAAAATCTGCCATACGTGAAATCTTAAGATATCTGTGCTGCCTCCTCTATGGACCTTTTTGCTTTGAGACTGACCATCTCAATGTATAACTAAGTTGATTGTCAGGGATCTCTAGTTCTAATTTCAAGTAAATTACAACCCGTATGTTGAAAACATCTTTTTAGCAGGTAACCATATCTTTGTTCTGTTTGTTTGCTTTCAATAACTGTTGTATTAAGCACATCCCCTGAGTAACTGTCAAGGCTAATGTTACTTCAAAGAATCCCCCCCCCAATTTGAGTATATCAACTACCATATGGATCACCTTCTGGCTCCTCTTTGGTGGCAGGATCTAATAATAACCCCTCCCAGTCTTAAAAGCTGGCCAATCAATTGAATGTTTCCTGGTGCAAATCCTAAAGAACAAGTTAACCACCTTCAAGAAGACTAGTTAAGATAATCTTGTAGATAATGCTCTGTCAGAGATTATGTATCCCATATTATGTAACCAAAATTTATTTACCGTTAAACTTCACCAGTTTCATTCATGAAGTTGTTAGTAACTTCTCATTTGAAACGTGGACTAAATCTTAACATTACATCATCCTCCCCCAGTTGGAATATACCAACCATCATGTTCATTTGCCAGATTCCTGTCTAGTGTTTGCTACCAAGAGTAAGTGAAAGACAAATGCAGCTTTAAGCACTGACAAAAAGTTAAGGAGAACACTCTAGCTGACTCTAAAATTGCCTTTCCACTCGTCATTACTTGTACGGCCACACTTACTGTTGATCATCACTCCCATACTAAATTCACCCAGAAGACAAGCCCTCCATCATGTCAGGCAAATGTCAATGCACAGAAAATGTAGTCAGTAAATCCACCCTTCTTCAGCTGTTGACAGTGCATATAGAAATATGCAGCCAAACTCTTATATTACACCAGTATTTATATCTTTGAATGTCACTAGTTAAAGCAGTCTCCAGTATCAAAACTCAAGCTTAACTGCAGTAAGCATAGTCAAACACTCATTGTTATGCCCTGAGCTCCTTTTTCCTTTTTTCCTGCAACAGGCCCACCCTAATCTTTAAAGCTGCATACTTAAGTAATGGAAATACATTAGTTCCCTTGTTCTTCACTGACAGCACCTATTCAACCCTGGGCTGCCTATCTCTTTGCTGTGAGGGCTGGAGGTTTGCGTTAGCCTGCCAAGTCTCTAGAGCCTTTAGTGCTTTCTCTGGACAGTTAAAAGATTTCATGTCACCTGGGAAAGAGTGGCAGGGTATGATAATTTATATTAGCTTTTTCTCCAGACATCTATTTTGTATGGGTAGTAGGCTGCCCTTTTCTTACATGTCACCATAGAAAAATTCATACCTATATAAGTGACTTCTATAACATTATTTTAGTACCAGCTTCTAAAGTTTTGATAAAATTAACTCCTTTTGTTGAAAGGAGACAAAACATACCAAAATTTGGCTTGACTTACTTTTGCCTCTTCTCAGTGGCTGCCAGGTAGTATGCTGGTCTCTTTTAAAATGAATATCCTCGGGAGAGATTTGAGCCCATTGAGCAATCTTTTCTTTCTTAAATGGTATGCAGCTGATATCTTCTGATTTTTCCTTCTAATACTTTCTTCTGGTGTACTAAAGTTGAATCCATTACATCAAGGTGCACTTCCAAAGCTGCCGATTTCTCCTTAAGGAGTTCCTTATAACTAATACAATTTTAGATTGCATCCGAATGTTCATTCATTGCCTCCATTATCTCCTTTAAACAACCATCTGTATACCTCATGTGTGAAACAAGTGCATCTTTTATCTTTTGCATCTCCTTGATTATTGTGAGTAATATACCCTTCTCTTCTAATTCCCCCTCATGGCTCTAATGTCTTGAGGATGTCATTCTCATTTGCCTGGGTTGGGTATCTGTGGGAAGTGCGCTTGAGTTATTAATTTTTTTTTCTTGCTCATAAGCAATGTCGTTAGTTTTGGCCAACTAAATTTTAATGTTTTTTTAGACATCTTTATTGCATTATTACATGCAACATAGACAAACTTACATTTATGTAAAAGTAATCAGACCATATTAACAAGTTCACATTTACTAATATTATACATCACATATGTTATTATAAATCTTAAATTCTAAGGAACATTATATAAATTATTCATTTCCTGCCTTCTCTTAACATCATTCCTCCAGTAAAACATTTTGATGTGATGTACTCCTGCCATTTTCTAAAGAGTTCTACTTCCAGTACTTTTATCTCTGTTACAATATTCACTACAAGTCTAGTTGATTTAGATTTTGTTAACAATTGATTTTTTAGCAGCCACCAGAATTACTCAGTAGTCAGTAGAGAATCTTTAATGTCTGCCAACTCATTCACTCCCAGAACATATGTTCCCAGCTACCTCTTTCTTCCCCATCACATTTTCAACATTTGTCATCTACCTGAGGAAAAATTCTTTGGAGTCTGCTTGGGGTATACAAATATCTATGGAAACACTGCCAGGCAAAAGTCCAAAATCCTCCAATTTTTTTTTGCATATGTGGGAGCCATGCATACATCTTCCCATTGTTTCTTTGTGAATTGCATATTTAATCTCTCTTTCCAATCTTAGCCAACCTCTTCTGATTGATTCCAATAGTTATCATGCAGTATATTTTATATACCCTACTAATTATCTCCTTTTTAACAGCAACTTCTGTTCTAGGTCCAGTTAAAAACTCAACCAGTGCAGGTCTTTCATATAGGCTTACCAATCCCTTTATTTTGGTCTATACTCTACCAATCCCTGATAGGGATGACATTCACTAGCCTGCACTCCAAATGTCTCCTTGGCCTTTTCCCATTCTGTTACCTTTTGTTTTCTAATTATTTGGCCCTAATACCTTGACTGCTTTGCTAGCTTTCTCCAGTAAATTAAAAACCCTTTTGCCTATTCTCTATACCCCTAATTGCAGTCATCCCTATTGGCTGGATTTTCTTTATCTATCCCCATGTTGACTTGGTTCTTAGTATACTTTTTGCTACTTTATGAATATAATATTCTGTGCGACTGTTATTCCCCTTGAGGATCTCTGTCCAAAATCAGATTTTTTTCCTTATTTCTTGAATTACCATCTGCTTCTTCATCATTGTCCCCTTCTACTGTAAGTTTTAGCTTTCTGCTTGTGTTTTGTATAAAAACCTTAACTGTGTATCTCTAAAATATCCCTTTAAATTAGGTAATCCTAAAGCTTGTTCTGCTGGGAGGGTCAACTTATTTCATTTGGCTCTTGCCCTCTTCTCCTCACAATTAAAATCCTTCTATGCTTTATTAATTACTGTCCTTATCTTCTCCTCTGGTTGATAAAAATATGTATGACCTGTGTATAAAACAAAAGGGACTACAAATATTTTACAGCATGTATCTTGCTATTAATATCCATAGGCAAACTTGCAGTTTCTCAGTTTTTGTATTTTCTTGTGTTTAGTTTCTTGCAGTATATCCTGCCATAACCCATTCCTTTTTTGTCCATACCCCCATATACTTCATTTTATCATGTCCTCATAAATGTGGGTATTGCCAGACCAATTCATATGTGGGTACATAGTTTATAGCTATAGGCTTTGTTTTATTTTCATTAACTGTATATCTTGAAAAAAACACAGAACTGTCTCAGAATATTTGACAACACTAAGATGTCCTGTTCTGGTTCCATTAGGTACAAAATGATATCTTCTGCAAATAGAGAACTTTTCTTGAACACCATTCCCATTTATATCCCTGAATTTTTGAATCCCTTATTTTCTTTGCCAGTGTTTCTAAATATAATGCAAATAACAAAGGGGAAAGATAACACCTATGCCTGGTTCCTCTGTTCAGACACAACTTGTTAGACAGCAGCCCTCACACTTTGATTTTTGCCTCCAATCTCTCGTATAACTTTCTGATTAACCTTATTGTATCAGAAAATGCAAGTGCTTCCATTGCCATACTCATAAAATCACAGCTTACTCTGTCAAAAGCTTTCTTTGCATCAACACCCACTAGTAACAGCAGTAGTTTATTATATTCTGCTTCCATCTGGATTATCATTGTTCTTTTAATGTTGTCAAATCTTTGTCTCCCCTCCAGCAGACCACATTGGTCCACATCTTTCAATTTTGGCTTCATCTTTGCCATTCTATTAGCCATTGTAGACCATTTGTAATCATGGTTTAGAACTGAAATGGGTGTATGTGAAACTGGATCAGATGGGTCTTTACTGTCTTTAGGTATTACAGCCACCACAGCTGTTTTCTAGGATTGTTGGTGCCTCCTCTCCTTTTAAAATACAGTTAAACAAAACCTTCCAAATCTTCATCACTTTCTTCCCTCGAGACTTCATTGGCATGCCATCTGCTCTTGGAGACTTTCCTGTAGATTGGTTATGCATCACCATTTTCATCTGATCTCCTTCTATCTTACCTGATAGTTATTGAGCCTCATCTACCACTAACCTTGGCATATTTAAGTCTTCCATAAATATTTCCATTTGTGCTTTTCTTGATTTCCCAACTTTTCTGCTTTATACAAATTTTCATAACATTTCTGAAATATCTGTAATACCCCTACATGATCTCTGGTTATTTTTCTTGTTATAGGCTAACTAAGTTTGGCAGTATACCTTTCTATTTTCTGTTCCCTCAGTTGTTGTATAAAAGTGTTTGTTCTCTGGAGTTATTTTCCAAAAAACAGTTGCTTAACAACAGCCTTTCTAACTCATGCATATTATCCATGTACTCCTTTATTTTCTCTTAGTAATCTGCATTTGCGCCTATTCTTGTTCTATAAGAGTCCCCTTATTCTGCAATACTTTAACCTTAGTTAGGTCCTCTAAGCAGTTCCTCTTACTTATACACATCTGTTTTATTTCTATCCTATTTTTAAACCCCATTTACATTTATCCCACTCAGTAGCTATATATAACTTCTGAAGCTATTTCTATCTTCCCTAATAACTTTCATAGAATTTTTAACAATAGCTGGGAAAGTGCCAGTGTGTCATTTTTACTTCATTACCCTGCATTTTTGTCTTAGTTTTTATCAGTGCATGATCTAAAATAATTATTGGACATGTATTAAAACTTTCAACTAAATGCACATGTTCCTATGATATGTAATTTCCATCTAGTCTAACACAGTTATTGTACCTTGGGGAATAATATGTACATTCTGTCTGAATTTCTACTACTGAATTCACACCTACTATACCAAATATCTTCATACATTTCTTCAGAAATGTACTTTCTTTTTTCTATTTTCCTTTCTAGGTCCTCCTGATACATGCTCACTGTTGCATAAAAAACAAGTTCCATTCCCCATCTGTAAGTAATATTCCCTGCTGATTATTTTTCCCCAAAACTTTTTCAGCTCCATAGTAGCAGTTTCAGGTTGAATATCAATGCATGCCAATGTAATCCTCCTTTCTTGTCAATAGCCCCTTAGTTCCACAAATTGACCATAATTGTCTTTTTTTCCTCTTTTTTCACTACTGGAGCCCATGTAGCAATCAGTATAATTGTTCCCTTTTTTGTTTGTCTCTGATATTCTGCTGAATATCCATCTTGAAATCATTTTTGTCAAATTCACCTGCTCCTTTCTTTCCAAGTATATCTATCTGCATTTTGTAATGTAATTCAGTGCTCTTTCCTTTTTGTCTATACCTTTAAGGTCATTTACATTCCAAGATAACATGGATAGTGTAGGCATTATTATTGAAAGGTAATGTTCCAACCGGTTATGCACAAGTTTTGTTTTTTTTTAATGTGTATTTCTAACTTTTGTCTTGTATGCACACATTTATGTTTGGCAGGCTGATCTTTTATACATTTGTTTCTTATCTCCATTTGAATTTGTCACATTTTCAAGACTTTGTTTTAAAGAAAACTCTCAAACCAAAAAGTAAATACATTTTCAGAACACTCTCAACCCCTGTTAACTTAGAAGAAGCACACAAAACTACGCCCATCTTCAAAGAATGAAATTTTACCCTCCAGATAAGAATAATTTCCACCAAATTGACAGCTGCACCCACAGGCATTACCTAACCTAAAGTTAAGGTTACTCCATGCTAAAACTTATGCTACAGCCTATGTTCCTGCTTAGACTGATTGCTGCCAGTTCTTTTGTTATCTCTATTCCTCTCCCAGATGTGAAAAACAGCTTGTATGCTTTTAGAAAACATTACCTTTTAGCCCTAAGGGTACCTTCGTTGAAGGTTGTGTGTCAGGGCTGGTAACTCGACACGTAAAAATCAACTACCAATCATTAGCGGACCAGAGTTCCACTATGGCGACCGCTAACCGGGAAAAGCCGAAAGACACAAACAAACAAACCTTTTAGCCCTAAGGAAACGTGCACTGGCTGCCTTTAAAACTAAATTGTACACTGTTCTGTTAGAGTATTAAGGCTGCTTGGGAGGCTGCTATCTCTTATTCACTTCCCATAATTTCAAATTTTATTTTTCACTGAACTTTTTATTTTGCATTTCCCTTAGCAAAGAATGCTTATAACTCACATGATTAATTGCTTGCACCTATAGACAGCTTGCCTCCATGTAAATGTAGTCAGCAATGAATCTTTCTAAATTTCACAAAGAATAAAATGTACCACTGCTGTCCACTGCAGACTTCTTGACTCTCACTAAATATTTACTAATGAAAAAAAAAAGCAAAGCATGTTTTATGGCTTTCGTCATTTGTGTGCATACATATCCATATCTATGTGTCTATATCTAGCTACACACAAACACACACACACATATATATATATATATATATATATATATATATATATATATATATATATATATGTGTGTGTGTGTGTGTGTGTGTGTGTGTGGGAGTCATTACTTTAGTTGACTGTTTTTAAGGTCAGTATCTGTTTTGTCAACACACTTTGATCTACAAAAAAAGATTGTCAACAGTTTTGTGTAATCATTACATTACTAGGGCTGGGGAATATCTCCTTTCTCTGGCAATGTGCAGTCTTTGAGTTAGAATATTTAACTACCATGGTGTAAGGATGATGCAAATTGGAGATTTTCCCTCTTCAGAAAAGATAGTTATAAAATTGCAGGTTCAGGTGTTAGGTCCAGGAGTATACACCTTTTCTTTAGATTTTTTTGAACATTTGTATGTTTCCGTTTAAGTGCACTCACAGAAATATAAATATATCAGATGTTAAAGGACCCATCTGCATGAGTTGCTGATAGTTCAGATGGCTGTAAAAGATCCCATGGCACTTATGAAAAGTATAGGTCAATTTCCCTGGTGCTTTGGCCAGATTTTCTTTATTTAATGTTTATATCATCTCTGGTGTTCCCTGAAAAGAGTCTGTTGGCCTAGGTGGACTTACCTGGTCAACAAAGTAAAAACAGAATGTACGATATATGCACGCACACATCAATGTAACCATAGTCTGTCATGTCCACTCAAGTTGAATAGCTGATGGAGGAGCTGCCCATCTTCTGCCATTGCCCTTTCTTTTCCTTGCTGTGTCCATCATCTTTGAATTCCCTCTGATTGCTTCCACTGTACCATAATCTCAGACAAGTACATCCCTGTGCCATGCCGCCTTGCCTTTGAAATGCATTGCATCCATGTCATATTTCTCTTTCTCATCCATTTTCTAGTCTACTCACCTGTAGATGGCCAAGCCAGTCATTTTCACTTTCCTCTCTTTTCTCTGTAAGCTGTTTAAGTACCTGTGTACTGCATATTTGTAGTCTTCCTTTGTGTGGCTACCAAACCTGGACTTACTATTCTTTGTGCAGCTTTACCAGTGTTATGCTCAGTGGAAATAGTATCAGTCTCTATGGAGTGGTCTTGTGCTCTGCAGCCTAGCGTTCTCTTGGTCTTTGCCAGCACATTTCCACAATGAATAGTATGATTAAGATTATGTGCGGTTATGAAAAGGCAATATACAAAGAAACAGTGGGTTTAGGATTTTAGCATGGAAGTGTTTACACAGGTATTTGTATATCTCAACAGACTTCAGAAAATTTTCCCACAGATCGCAAATGTACGATGTGTGATGGGAAAGAGAGGTATACTTGAGAGCATGTGTTTTTGGAATGTTATGATTTGACAGATTTTAAAAATTCCCTAAAGAGTACTTTGCCAGAAATGTTAGGGGAGCAAATTATTGTAACTAAGGAAGTAATTCTTTGAGCTGAGATATAAAAACTGAATTGCCTAGATACAGTAAGGCCCTATTAAATGTAATGCTGTTGACTGCCAACAAAAAGCAATTACTAGAAAATCAGAATACAAAACAACCATAAGTGAATTATTGAATGTTGTAAAGGATACAGAAGAATTGGAGGTAGGATCTTTAGAAAAGAGAAGGAGGAAACTGCACAGAAATAAATGGAATTTAAGAACAGTACAGGCAAAATAGTGTTCAGGAGAATAAGTAAAACTTTAAGGAAGATAAGCCTTGAGAAATTTGTATAATTACGTGAATTATTGTTGAGAAGAAAATCCTGTATGCATAATGCATGAAAAAGAAAAAAAGTCTATTTATTTTTTTAATAACTGTATGATGTGAAGTTGTTCTATCTCACCGTTCATTCTTACAGATGGGTTCGGAGCCGATCCTCAGCTCTGAGATGACCTACTTTAAAGCTCGAGGTCTTCAGATAGCTCAAGGCCAATACCCTATCCCATGATGCACCTAGAGTTACCTCAGATCTAGTTTGCCGCTGCAATAGATCGGAGGTTCTCGCTAGCTCGGGCCAGTAAAAAGTTATTTTCTTAAATATATTTCATAATATTGATAAATCTTTCTAAATTATAGTTTCAGATACTTAGACAAGCTCTTATAGCTTTTTACGTAGTTTCCCTTCCCACGGTGTGTCTCTTTCTTAAATTAGTATTTAGCTTTTTTGGCCTCGTTCACTTAGGCCTAGTGATATCTTTATTAGTACTTTAGATTATTTTGTGTGTGCTTAGTGATCTTTCTGTCACAGCTTGTTACATTTAACTTTTACAGTTCGAATAGTGACCTTTTATAGTCACAACTTTAGAATAATTAGTGTTAGAGCTGTAGATATGTGTGTGTAGTAGTAGTTTAGTTGTGTGCCTTTAGATAGTGACTTTCTGTCACAGCTTTGATATATTTATCTATTTACAGTTTAGATATAGTTTTGTGTGTGTGTGTGTGTGTGTGTGTGTGTGTGTGTGTGTGTGTGTGTGTGTGTGTGTGTGATGACTACTATTTAGCCCATAGTTTTCAAAGGGCTTGTTTGATAATTATTGTTTGGGTGTGTCTAGTTTTTACAGCACCCTTTTTGATACTATATGTTATAGTATGGCTGACCAAGACAAACACCCTAAATCAGGGTTTAAGAAATATCCCAAATGTGGGCAGAAAATGTCTGTCACTGACAGTCATGTGAATTGTGTTTATTATTTGTGAGCATTGCATCTCCAGGAAAGCTGCTCCATCTGTCATTCTTTCTCTTCTAGAGTTCTCTAGGAGAGAAAGAGAAAGTTGATCGACAGAGGATTACTTAAACCTTCATTCCAAGAAACTTTGAGCGACCAAGATGGATCCAGTAAATCCTCAGTCTTCCAAGACTTCTACTTCTGTGGTTAAGAAATCTAAAAAGTCTTTGATGTCGGTTCCACAGACCTCGGAGCTGACCGTCTCATCTTTTTGGAGCCAGTCCCCAGTTTTGTAACCGGTATCCGAAGTGCCTGAGTCTCCACTCCTGCAGTCTGTACCCCCTTCTATCCACTCATCTTGGTCTTCGATTAGCCTTTCTGATTTGGATGTGGATCGTGTGGTGCAGAAGCTTTTACAGGCACCGGCCTTTGCTAAATTCTTATCGGCTCTGACCCAAGTGATTTCGGAACCAAAGTCCCTTTTACCACCTACTACTCTTCCTCCACCGAGCCATACTGGTCCTTCTTGGTCAGACTTGATGATCATTGAGCCTTTGGAGCCGACATCTGCTCCATTGTCTTTGGCTCCATTTACTCTGACGTCCTCGGTGCCAGTTGAGGAATTTAGGAGGCGACACTCTGGTCAGGGGAGAATAGTCGGACTGACTTGTCGGTTCTGACTATGCCTCTTGGGGCTTCGGCTCAGATGAGCTCGGCTCCTACCTCTGGCTCAGAGCACACTGTCCCAGTGTCGGGGGTATCAATGGTTTACTCTGATCGGTCGGTCCCTTCTCATCGGAGTAAAGGTGCCTTCAATGCTATGAGGAGAGTTATGTCTCCTAAGACATCTTCGACTTCGGGTCCAGCTACCTCCTCCCCTAAAGCTGTGTCTGCTTCTGCTTCACAGATCCTTGCCAAGCATAGAGACCCAGAGCCTCAGGAAGCCCCATTGGGTGGCCCCTGCTCTTTCAAGACCTCACCAGAAGCCCCCACTGATGAGGTTCCCAGGAAGAAAATCTGTAAGAGGAAGCATTTAGACTCCCCACAGGAGTCCCTGACATCTGATACTGACTTGGATGAATCAGAAGGGTCCCCACAGTCCCCCTCTGAGGATATCTCTTTGCTGAGATATTAGAAATTCTTAGACAGAGGGCTGACTGGCAGTACACCAACCCTACTGAAGACAAGTCAGTTCTCCTGAAGGCTTTCGGGTCTCAGCCGTCCACCTCTTGGGTGTCTCCGCCCTTCGATGAGCTTATGCAGCTGGTCTAATGAAGGGTGTGGGAATCTCTGGACACCATGGAGCCTGTTCCCAGGAGGCCCCCTAGGACAAATCTTTTCTTGCTAAGGGTGTGCCAGTTGATGCCATGGTGGTGGTGGTAGCGGCAGCCACCAAAAAGGAAATTTCAAAAACTTCCTCTTTTGTCCATCCTAACAGAGTATCTAGGATCATGGCTAGATATGGGAAGTGTGGTTACAGTTCAGCGACTTTTGCACTGCATTCGCTCAACTGTCTAACCCATTTTATTAGACTGCAAAGAGATCTCCTTAAAGAGCTGGAAGATTCTCTTCAGGGTTTATTAGCTGCAGGAGCTTCAGATAAAGTTGCCTCCCAGTTTGCTACCCTCAACTCCATAGTGAACTCGTCCATGATCCTCATTTCATATGCAGCTGATGGAACAAGCAGGGTAGCGGGTACAGGAATTGCTCTTAGGAGACACTCCTGGATGTGCTTGTGTTCCTTCGTGGAGCCTTTTAAGTCATCCTTTGTAAATACCCCTTTTGATAGCTTGTCTCTTTTCGGGCCCAAAGTTAAAGAAACTTTAACCAGGTGTGAACAGGAAGGAAAGACTCTGCCATTGGAGTCTGTTTTTCCAACCCTACCAGACCCTACCCCAAGGGTCAAAGGGGAGGAAAGATGTGGTTCCACAAAGCCCAAGGAACCTTTCAGGACACACATGGTGAACCCCCCCTCCAGGGGCAGAGGAGGGGCCAATAATGGAAGATGCCAACCTCGTGGCAGAGGTGGTCCACAAAACCAGGGAGACGGATCACTTCTTTGGGAAGCCGTAACAATGCTCCTGAAAGGAGGCCCAACTGTCCTACTCTGGAGGCAGTCAAGGGTTGCTTATCTTTGTATCCAGAAGCCTGGCTCAAAATAAATGACAACTAGGTATAAAGTATCATTTCCAGAGGATATTTCATTCTTTTCACCACACCCCCCTCCACTGACAAGAAAAATCGCAGACGTTCCACCCAGTTACAGGGAACAGGCAACAGTAGAGGTCCAATTGTTGCTAACAAAAATAGTCCTGCAACAAGTCCCAGCAGACCAGATAGGATCCGGAACTTACTCAAGATTCTTTTTAGTTCCAAAAAAGACAGGGAACTGGAGACCTATATTGGACCTCAAAAGACTAAACAGATCTGTCAAGAAAGAGAAGTTTCGGATGGTCTCGCTTCAGTTGATACTTCCCATTTAGGGAAAGACAATTGGATGTGCTTGATAGATCTCCAGGATGCGTACTACCACATAAAATGGCCAGACCATCCAGGGATCATTTGCACGTCCGGCTGGGAGCCAATCATTACCAGGTTTGGGCCCTGCCCTTTGGTCTCACTACAGCCCCCAGGTTGTTGTTCAAATGCATGGCAGTGGTCACAGTTCACCTGAGACATTTAGGATTCCAGGTGTTTCTGTACCTAGACTATTGGTTCCTCACCGCCACCACCAGACATCAACTCATTCAAGCCAGAGACACCACTCTTTCACTCTGCAGTCAGCTGGGCATTACAATAAGCTCAGGAAAATCTGCCTTGTCGCCATCGCAACATACCGTTTTTATGGGAGCAGAACTGGATACCACCACCACCATGCTGAGACTTTCAGCAGAAAGAGTCTTACTACTCCGTCAGCAGGTCCGCAATATCATATCCAAAAACAAGGCTCCAGCATCAGAAGTACTAAAATTGTTAGGCATGATGGCAGCTGCAATATTATCCATACCGCTGGGTCGCATGCACATGCGGATTCTGCAATGGCTGTTTTTCACTCAATGGTCTTACCAAGAGCTCCCAATGTCTCATCTCATAATGATCACAAACACATGCAAAAAAGGATCTTCAGTGGTGGTTGACTTCTCTTCATGTCACGATAGATTGTCCTTTTGTTCTACCCCCACCAGCGGCCACAGTGACCACGGATGCTTCCCTGATATGGTGGGGGGGGATTTTCAGGGAAGAACAGCCCAAGGCACATGGACCGATCAAGAGACACATCTGCATATCAATGTCCTAGAGATGAGAGCAGTGCTTTTATCATTGCAATACTTCCAGGACTCTCTTCCTCTGAGTACAATTGCGATTGAGACAGACAACATGTCAGTGGTCTGGTACTTGAACAAACAAGGAGGAACCAGGTCCTTCCCCTTTTGTCGCAAGACCCTAAAAGTATGGCAGTGGGCTGTATGCAGCCAGTGGCTTCTGTTAGCAAAGCACATCCCGGGGAAATCCAAAGTGATAGCAGACAAGCTGAGCAGAGCAATTTTGTTGTCTCACGAGTGGTCCCTCAAGAAAGAAATAGTGGACAGGATATTCCACAGGTGGGACCAACCTTGCTGCGACCTTTTCACCAGCCACATTAACACGAAATGCAGAAGCTACTTTGCCCAGATTCCCCCTCCAGAAGTAGCCCCAAGGGATGCACTCGTACACGATTGGCCTCCAGGTCTCCTCTGTGCGTTCCCACCAATCCCGTTGATACCCAAGGTACTACAGAAAGCAAAAGCCCTGGGAAGGACCATCATTCTAATAGCCCCTCATTTGGCCTTGTCAGATTTGGTTCCCCTTCCTTCAACTTCATCTTTTGGAAGACCCCTGGATTCTGGACCCAGTTCCAGATCTTCTCACTCACTTGTCAGGGGAACTTCATCCCTCTCTTCAGTCCCTGAAGCTGACAGCTTGGCTGCTCCAGTTCCCATCATAGCCAGGTTCCATAACCTTTCTAATGAGACAAAGCAAAATCTTATATCCTCTCATAAATCCTCTACGAAGAAGCTATATCTTGGCAAATGGGAAAAATGTTCTATATGGGCCTCTCAAAACAATATTGATCCCTACCTAGCCCCTATGGCCCCTATACTAGAGTTCTTTACCATGATCTTCAACAAAGGAGCAGCAGCAGCAGCAACAGTTAGTGTTCAACTTGCTGCCATTTCTAATTTTCACCTTGGATTTGAAGGTTTGAACATTATGTCACACAAACTATCCAGAGCCTTTCTGAAAGGGACCTTTTATCTCAGACCACCTGTGAAATCTCCCTATACCCCATGGAATCTAAATTTTATGCTTTGTCGCATTATTCTCCCCCCATTCGAACCAGCTTCCTTATGTGACATCAAATTTTTGTCATGGAAAACTATCTTTTTAGAAACTAACACTTCTGCCCACAGAGTGTCAGAGCTTCAAGCCTTGTCCATTAAGCCAACTTATTTGATTTTCTGTGCTGACAGATTCTCATTTTGAACTAACCCTTCCTTTTTGCCTAAAGTTTGTACTGAAGCTTAATCAAATTATTGATTTGCCAGTATTCTTCTCCAATCACTCCAACAATTTAGAATATATGCTGCACAAGCCTGATGTTCATAGACAGATCAGATTTTACTTGGATAGAACAAAAGATTTTAGGAAATCTGAACAGTTTTTCGTTTCTTTTTCAGACTCCAGGAAAGGTATGCCAGTGGCCAAAACAACTCGTAAGTGGTTATCTGATTGTATCACATTTGCTTACTCAGCTGTTAATATGCCCTTACAACATAAAATCAAGGCTCACTCTACCAGAGCAATTTCTACATCCTCTGCTTTTTCTGCCAGACTTCCTATAGATAACATTTGTGCAGCAGCCACTTGGTCAAGACCTCATACCTTTATCACTCATTACAAAGTTGACAGGGCCTCCTTTGAGTCTACTGTCCTGAAAAACATACTCCCGTGAGCCACCCGAGATACATGATGCTTGGGATGCTACCCATCTGTAAGAATGAGCGGTGAGATAGAACAACTTCACATAAAGAAGTTTTGTACTTACCAAAACATTCCATGTGAGTTGTTCATCTCGCCTTCATTCTTACTTCCCACCCTCCTAAACCCTCCAGGGTTTTTCGAAGACCGAGATGCTGGATTCTTCCAGGTTACTCATCCCTTCTATAGCTTTCTCTTATGGAGTGATAGAATGACATATGGTATTATTATGTGCAGCAAGCAAGATGTGAGGTAACTCTAGGTGCATCATGGGATAGGGAGTTGGCCTCAAACTATCTGAAGACCTTGAGCTTTTTATAGTAGGCTAACTCGGAGTTGAGGATCGGCTCCGAACCCATCTGTAAGAATGAAGGTGAGATGAACAGCTCACATGGAAGTACATAACTTTTTTATCCATGTCATTGTGCAATGTGTAAAGTTAATACAGGCGTTAGAAAAACTATTAAGGTTAATTATCATCCCAAGATCTTTTTTCATTTGATAATGTAAGCATATAAGAATTACTTATGCATGGTAGTGTACTGGTTGTTGGCGTTTGAGGTCATCTTCTGTGTTTATCTCCAAAAATGCATTTTGTATTTGTCCATTTGATACTACATTTGATGGGCATTATGTTGTATGCTAGAGTTAGATTCATGGAATGTTTCCTATTTGTAGAGATACATTTATGTAAAAATGAGGTGAATGAGAAGAGTGAAAATTTGATCTTTTATCTCGGCAAGCCTGTTAGTGTGAGCAATGTTGTCATTTATTCAGTTTGATGTGCAAGAGTTTCCTATTTTAAAAAAAAGAATATGTATAGTTCTGCTATTCTCCATCATGCCTGAGTGGTTTGCAGCTGCAAGGCTGTACTTCACCTGTAATTTCTGAGGTGCTGCATAATTCTTTTCCCACTACATCTTAACACGGTATTACTCCTGTTGCATCCACTCACAAAGCATTGATTGAGTGTTAAACTTAATTTCCTTGTGTTTAGTTAACACAGAAAAAAGCATAAGCTTGTAGCTTGAATTCATGCCACACAGAAGGTAAACATATTTGATTGTTTCTTACTGTTCATCTTTGTGTTTGGAACGTATGCATATATTTTTACTGTTTTATTTTCTGATCATTGAGTAGAATTGTAAAGGTCAACGTTGTTGCTAATATTGTGCCCTTTCTGTAGCTCGTGTGGTAAATCTGTCAAGTGGAAAAGCCAACCTTGTAGAAAACTGCATGGAAGAAACAGGTGGCCTTGGAGTGGATATTATCATAGATTCTGGAGGTTTGTAGTTCCAGTTCTAAGTTTATCTTTACTCATTTTTATCTATATTCTGTCTTTGTGTCCATAAACTGCATGTCCATAAATCAATGAATTCTAGCTGCATTCAGTAGATATTTTATGTACGTATTTTCAAAAAGTTTCCTTTGTGTTTTTCTTCAAAAGACTGGAATTCTTATTAGAGTAAATGTCCTGAGTGTAGGACTTGACCTTCTAGACTTAGTGACTAGATTAAAAAAAAAAAAAAAAAAAAGACTTTAGTTACTATTTCCAAAATCTGGGACTTGGGGGCTTCCAAGATGGCTGCACACTGATCAACAGCATTACATTTGCTCTGTGTGAAAACAGAAACTGAAAGATAACCGTTGATATTGTAGGCTTGAGTGAAGTTCAGTTACTAGCTAGTAAGTACACTGCCTGGATGCCTGCAAAGAAGAAACTAAGAATGCCTGAAAGAAAGTCAAGTAGAAAAAAGTGAAGAGAAAATACTGAGTAGGAGAATCCTGCAGTGTTTATCAAAGAGCAGTTCAAGCTGCAGTTTTGGTGCAAGACATGGCTTCCAGTAATCTAGTGGAAAAATAAGTCAAATGTGCTCAAAGCTGATTAAAATAAATGAAACACTGAAGAATATATTGATG
This sequence comes from Protopterus annectens, assembly GCF_019279795.1. NCBI lineage: Eukaryota > Metazoa > Chordata > Ceratodontiformes > Protopteridae > Protopterus > Protopterus annectens. The sequence continues at coordinate 281,760,109 of NC_056736.1, read as the reverse complement.
CAAATAACAAAAGGTTGGAAAAAAATGGAAGAAGCTTCAAACAGATTTTCAGATGAGCTGATAAAACTGCAAATAGAGGTAAAAATGAAGAAAAGACTGGCTGAGGCACAGATAGTGTTGTAGCATGGATAATCTCAATTTGAGGTTAATTAAGGCCTGTGTAGTGGATATGTGGCACATATGTTCCTGTTGAGGGTTAAACTTCATTATTCAAAGATGTACATAGTTGTGTGTTTGTACTAATTTAACTGGTTGTGGGGGTATTCTGGGGGTGTTAGAGATTTTGTTTGAGGGTTTTTATTAAAACAAAAAAATCTTGTAAAATGTGACATAGGTTTCAATGTTGATAAAAAAAATGCTTAAAGGTTTAAGTTGACAAATATTAATGAGTGCATGTATCACAAAAACTGGAAATACACATTTCAAAATGTGTGCACTCTCTCTGCTCCATACTAGTCTAATAATCATGGAACAGTTCTTGCAATGGGGTGAATTCCCATAATCTTATATTTTCTTGGAATGTGAATAGTGTCACAGATTGAGACAAAAGGGAAAGAATACTGAATTGCATTAGGAAATGCAAAGTGCAAAATGTAATGCTGGAAGAGACATATTTGGAAGGAACTGACCATTTGAATTTGATAAACGATATCCTCCAGAGTGTCGAGGACAAAGGAAAAGAGGAGAACTTATATTTCTAGAGGAGCTTCAGTAGTGATAATAGACTGAACAAAAGATAATAGATTTTAGTAGTAAGGTTCTACTGGCAAAGGATGTGGATTATGCTGGCAGGTATTTATATTCCATCTAAAATTGCTATTTTGAAGCTTTAAAAAAAATTTGGAGAAAAAAAAAATCAGTTTTCAGCCGGGAATATTACTTATAGGTATGGACTTGAAAGGGAAAATATTACAAAAGAGTGTCGATTTCTGAGGATGTTTATGAAACTGTTTGGTGTGAAAGACATGAATTCAGTAATTGGAACAATAACTGGGCTTGACAGAAATTGTATTTTACAGGAGCATGTACATTTAATTGAGAACTTTAACACATCAAATAACTGTTTTAGATCATGTGCTAATAATTACCAAGATAAAAATGCACAATAATGAAGTACAGATGAGACACTGGCTCTTCCCTGCCTTCTTGTTAAAATAGATGAATTTAAGGAATGGGTAGTGGAAAGTATCAAGGACATATTAGGAACGATAAAAAGTACTCCAAATGTTATAGCTAGTGAGTCTAATGAAATGAAAGTGGAGTTTAAAAATAGGGTAGACTTAAAAGAAATGGAAAGGGAAATTTGGTTAAGAAGTAATAATTATTTAGAGAGACTGTGACGCCCGTGCCCTGGCCCAGCAATCAAGGAGCCTCATTCCTCACCACTAACACCAGTGAGGGGCATCTCATATAGGAGGAAAGGATAACAAATACACACAGTAAAGTGCAGTTTCTTTTAAGAGCACACAGAGATCACAGTCTGTCCAGGGCTGGTCGCTCCCTTGCTCTCCAGGTCCCCAATAAGACTCCCCACTGGCACAGCTATAGGGTCCAGATCTCAGCCTAGCGGTCAAGCTAAAACCTCCAGCACCCTCTCTGTCCAGCCAGTGCTTCATGTCCCTGCCCAAGTAGCTGACACACACACATACACACGCGCACACACACACACACACACACACACACACACACACACACACACACACACTTTGAGAAGTTTATACAACCACACAGACACTCCTGGGAAAAGCTGGCACAGGTTCTCCAGCTGTGCCCCTTTTGCCCATACTAAACAGTAGAAATCACTGACACCACCCAGCTCATATTTATAAGCTACCCAAAGGCCATTAAAAGAGTGTCCAGTTATTACTGTGCAATATTATTATCCAATTGGTAGTATAACTAAACAGTCAAGGCTTATTAGAGTGACTTGGTACAGGATCACTATATACATGCAATGTACTCTTAGAGCTTAACTTATCTCTACACAAAACAGTCACAGTTGAAAGGGTTTAAAAATGTTTAATAACATATAGTCAAAACACAAGACAATACCTTTTACTACACCGTGCTAGTCAAGAATTCAGAGATCACAGAGAAATACTTAAAATAATTCAGTAGTACACTTCTGACATCATAGAAAAATGCTTAGAAATAGAAACTAGAAAGATTAGAGATTAGACTAAAAGAAAACAGAAGTCTAAGATAAACTTACATATAGAACACAGGAAGAGTGCTGATGAGTTGGATGGTCAAGACAAAAATGCTTAATGCACTCTGATTCTCACTGTTTTTAAAATCACATTCCTGGTTCACATTACATCCTTCTTCACACTTCCCTGGGTTCCCAGGCTAACAGAAACTACATTTACATTCTTAACATCTCCTTTTGTTTATCTTGCAGCTGGTCAGGAAGCAGAGCAATAAAAATACATTTGTGTGTTTAAATCTAGCAATTTAACTCTTGGTTAAAACAATAGAAAGAATGTCTTCATTTAGACATTTTGGCACCGTGTTCAGATCAAAGGGTCACAACATGTTTTACTTGGTCAGCTTTCTGCCAGCAGAGTGCACTGTTGCATTTTTTGCAGTTCCATATCTAACAGCAGTCTTTTTCACATTTAAGAGACAACACTGTGGCTTATATTAATATGTACAAACGACAGAATTATGTATAAAATTATATCTGGCTAGGCTGCCAGCCTTCATACCCCCCCCCCCCCGGAGAACTCAAGCTAGTTTTTCAAGGGACCCTTGAGAAACGCTGCTTGAGAGGGATAGGTCTATCTGAGTATACCTTACCCCATTTCCTGTCTTGAGAGCCCATCTGTATTGGCATTGCTAATCTAACTGTGGTGCTGTACTGACATATCATATGCCCGCAACCCCAGGCTCCACCTTAGCAACTTGGCATTTTGCTGGCTGGCTCTGTTTAACCATGTTAGGGGGTTGTGATCTGTCATAACAGTGAATTTCCTTCCATACAGATAAGGCTGAAGTTTCTGCAGTGCCCACACTATGGCTAGACATTCCTTTTCTACAGCTGCATAGCATTCCTCCCTGGGTTGGAGCCTACGACTGAGATAAACCACTGGGTGCGCTTGCCCTCTGAAGAAATCTGGCTAAGTACAGCCCCCACCCCATGGTTCAAAGCATCCACCTGCACAACAAATTATTTGCTGTAATCTGGACTGGCCAACACAGGGGGTCCTCCCAAAGCTTCGTTAAGCATCTGGAATGACTGCTCACATGCTGGGGTCTACACTACCTTATCTGGCCTATTCTTCCTTGTCAGGTCTGTGAGGGGAGCAGCTATGGTACTATAACTGGGGACGAACTTTCTGTAGTACCCTGTTGCCCCTAAAAATGCCCTCACCTACTTTTTGGTAACGGATGCAGGCCATGCCTGAATGGCTTCCACTTTGGCAGGTTCTGGCCTTATCTTACCACTCCCCACTCTATGTCCTAGTTAGGAGATGTCTGCCATACCCACCTGACATTTGCTCAGCTTAATGGTCAACCCTGCCCTCAGTAGTCTGCCCAGCACCTCCCTGACATGCTGAAGGTGCTCTGGCCAGGAATGGCTTTAGATGGCAATATCATCTAGGTAAGCAAGGGCACACCCTCCTACTCCTGCTAGGATATGATCTACCAGCCTCTGAAAAGTCACTGGGGCATTCTTCATCCCAAAGGGCATATTTGTGAACTCATACAAGCCAAAAGGAGTCATAAAGGCTGAATTCTGTCTAGCACTGGGAGTCAAGGGCACCTGCCAGTAACCCTTGATAACATCAATGGTTGTAAGATATTTAGCCCCACCCAGCTGCTCTAGGACCTCATCTGTCCTAGGCATGGGGTAAGCATCCGACTCTGTGACTATTTTATTTCCTGTAGTCCACACAGAACCTGGCACTGCCAACCTTCTTTGGCACCAGCACCACTGAGGCCCAGGGACTGTTGGACTTTTGAATCACCCCTAGTTTCAACATCTCCTGTACCTCCTCCCTCAGAGTCTGTTTGACTCTCTTGGGCACTCTATAAGGGGCCTGCCTAATAGGCCTTAGGGGCCCTGTGTCCTCCTAGTGCTGCCCCAGGTGAGTACATCCTGGTTTCCCAGTGATCATGTCCCCAAATTCCTGCAACACTGCTCAGATTTCTTGAACCTGGGTAGGAAATAGCTGCTGGGACATTGCTACCCCTTCCACTGAGATTTCAGCATGAGCCTCACTGAGATCAATCCCCAGATCTCCTTCAGACACCTCCTGCAATCCACTGCAAATGCTCAGCACAAGGGCCTTCCCTATCATGGTAAGGTTTCATCATGTTAACATGGTACAATTTGTGCCCCTGCCGTCTACCTAGCAGTACCACCACGTAGTTAACATCACTTACCTTTCTTACCACCTTGTAAGGTCCCTCTCAAGCTGCTTGCAGCTTGTTGTATCTGACAAGAATGAGAACCATTACCTGCTGCCCCACAGCATACCCTCTAGCTCGGGCATTCCTGTCATACCACACCTTTTCTGTTGTTGGGCTTCTGCCAGGTTCTCCTGGGCCAAGCCCATGAGTTCCCTGAGCCTTGTCCTGAGGTTTAGGACGTATGCCACCAAGAGACTCCTTGTGAAACTCGCACTCACCTTCCCACTCATCTCAAATGAAATCTAGAGGTCCCCTCACCCTATGCCCATACAGCAACTCAAAGGGTGAAACTCTTGTGGATTCCTGAGGAACCTCTCTGTAAACAAACAGGTGGGGCAAATATTTGTCCCACTCCCTCTTAAACTGATCTGCAAATGCCTGTAGCATGGACTTGATTGTAGAATTTAACCTCTCAACAAGACCTTTAGTCTGGGGATAATAGGGGGTGGTTTTCAAGTGCTTCACCCCACAGGACTTCCACAGACAAGCCAGCAGGCCTGACATGAAACTGGCACCTCTGTCAGTCAGTATTTCTTTTGGGAAGCCTACCCTGCTGAAAATCTCTAACAAAGCATTTGCCACCTTCTCTGCCTCAATGGAGGACAAAGCCACAACCTCAGGGTATTGTGTAGCATAATCCACTACCACTAGGATATACATTTTCCCTGTCGAACTTGGGGTACTCGGAGGACCCAAAATATCCATAGCTACCCTCTGAAATGGCTCCTCAGTCACAGGCAAAGGCATCAAAGGAGCTTTCACCTTGTCTCCTGCCTTGCCTACCTTTTGGCACTGCTCACAGGTCCTGCTTTCCCCTGTTGCATCTCTGAAAATTCTAGGCCAATAGAAGTTCTGCATAATAAGCCTCTTTGTACGTTTTATGTCCATATGACCTGCAAAGGGGAATATCATGGGTTATGGCTAGAAGCGCCAGATGGTAGGCTCTAGGCACTACCAACTGCTGTACTCTCTTACCCTTCTAGCCCTCCCCCAGGGGTCCACTCTCTGTATAGTAACCCTTTGCCCCAGTATACAGATTCCCCCTTTCCTTGAGAATCAGGTGCCTCCCTAGCTATCTGCCTCAGGCCTTGCAATGTAGGGTCTGAGAGCTGAGCCTGTCTCAACTGTCTCCTTGTAACCCTTCCCAACTCCCCTTCCACAGGAAGTCTGGCATCCTCTGATAGTGGTGCCGCACTGTCAGTCTGGGTACTACTACGCACCTCTACCTTTGCATTCACTCTGTCCAAGGGACCTTCAATACCCCCAAGCAGCTGTGGCTCACCTTCAGTCTCACTGCTACAGGGTAGCTCCCACCCTGAAGTAACCACCTCACCAGTCCTGGCTGCAAGTATGCAGTCTGTCTGGGTCTCCCCCAGGCTATCAGACTTACCTGCTTGTCTCCAAGCCTGACTGTGTGTAACTGCACAAGCACAGGGTACTGCAAAAAGAAGGCGAGAGGACTAGTATTTTGGCCTTTTCTGTTGAAAGACTTTGATAAAGTGCTTTCTTCTTGTTCAGTATGCAATAGTACTAAACCACATTTGCAAAAAGAGCCACTTCAGCTAAGCCATATTTCTGAACTTCCTTGGTCAACAGTAGCCACTGACGTTTTGGAGTGGAACAATCAGAATTACTTGGTGTTGGTAGACTCTTATTCAAACTGGTTTGAAATTGATCTGCTACCTAACCTAACATCCAGTACTGTTATTACTAAGTTGAAACGTCATTTCTCTGTCCATGATAGTCCACACAGTTATTTATGACAATGCTACCCAGTTTACCAGTCAGTTATTTCAGAAATTTGTAAAAGAGTGGGACTTTATCCATACTACTAGCAGTCCAGAATATCCACAGTCAAATGACCTGGCTGAGCGTGCAGTACAAAGTGCAAAGCAATTAGTAGAAAGGTCAAACAGTGACAATACCAATATCTTCTTGAATTTGCTTAATCTCAGAAATATACCCCGTGACAACTTACTTGGCTCAGAGACTTTTATTTAGGCAAAACAGAACAAACTTGCCTATTAGTTCCAGTTTGTTGGGGCCTAATGCTAAAAACACCATAGCAATCAAAGCCCAACTATTTAAAAAGTATCCTTTCAGAAGTCCAGCTATGATAAAATGAACATATTTCTTTGGCCATCGAAAGAAGGAGAGAGATAGTAAGGATGCAAACAGTGAAAGATTTTGATCAAATTGGTCAAGTGAAAGGCATATTTGCCAAGCCGAGATCCTGCTTAGTGGAATCTGAGGGTATAGAATACAGAAGAAATCACAGGCATCTTCTTCTGGTGTCTGAAACAATATCGCAGCATTGTACCTGTGATACAGACTCTAGATCTCAGAGCAACCCAGACGATGTTCCTGTTGAAGGACATGTCTCCGTACCTACTCCCATTCTTGATGATGTGCCAGATATACCTGAAGTTGAACATTCATTAAAGACTGTCACTGTTGCTAAGCCCAGTTCTAATTTTTATGTCACTTGATCAGGTCATATTTCTAGACCTAGTGTAAAATACAAAGCAACCTGGACATGATTGTTTTATTTGTGTTTAGTTCTGTATGACTGCATGTCAAAGAATTAGTTGTGTATAATTGCATGCCAAAGGATCATTTCTCTACAATTGTATGTCAATGAATGTTGTCATTTTCAGTGCATGCCTTAATTCTCAAAGAGGGAGGATGTAGAACAGAGCATGTGTTATAACTTTAAGAAGAATTTCAAAGTGAGGGCATGCGCATATAAATAGCGTGCGCATGCAGGCACCAGTGACATGTTGAGAGAACAGCCAGATTGTTGACATGTATGAGTGCAGTAGTCAGTTTAAGTTACTAAGCCTCAGTCCTGATGTGTTTGTATATAATAAAGCTGCTTGAACCGAACCCACAACTGTTCGTCTGTTTTATCCTGATCAGACGAACGACACTAACTATAAGTAATTGAGCCTCATCTGCCTCTAACCTTGGCACATTTAATTCTTCCATAAACATTTTCATTTGTACCTTTTCTTAATCTCCATATTTCTCTGTTTTATACAGACTTTCATAAAATTTCTGAAATATTTCTAATACCTCTGCAGGATATCTTATCTTCCTTATTATAGGTTCCCTAAGTCTGGCGACAACCCTTTCTACTTTCTGCTGCCTGAGTCATTGCCCTGAAAGTTTTTGAGTTCTGGCATTATTAAAAATATTTTTTTATTTAAAAAAAAAAAAAAAAAAAAGTTGCTTAACAGCAGTCTTTCTAAACTCCTGCATATTATCGAGGTAATCCTTTTTTCTGCTTAGCACTCTGCAGTTGTTCCTCTTCTTGTTTTGTGAAATTCCCCATATTCTGCAATACTTTAACATTTGTCAGTCCCTCTAAATAACTCTTGTTGCTTCTTAACCATCTCTCTCTCTTATTTCCACCCTATTTTTATATTTCACGTTAATTTTAATGTACTGAAAAAGAACCATTCAACTCACAGTAAATCCAGTAATCCACAAAATAAACTTATTAGAAGAAAACTGAATTCTGGAACGACAGATAAGAGAACCAAACTTTAATAAAAGATAAAACTTAAAAATTGCAATTAAAACCTTTTGCCATATGGTTTCTTCAAGCTAAAAATGAAATCAAACAATGTTTGCATTTAAATAAGTATAGTCATATGACTTGATGCACTTTACATAAGAAAACTAAGTAATAAAATGAATCCAAACAGTAAAAACCAGCTATTAGAAAAATAAAGATTAAACCACATAACTTAAAATAAAACAAGTAAAAATAAAATAATGCAAAAGACCTACCTAAAAAGACCTTGATAATGTACGATGGGTTGCAAAATATTCATTCTCACAATAAAATAGTATGAAGATAATGTCAAAATTGAATATGAATTTGAAAGTTTGCCTTCCAAAGTTACCATAAACACAAATGTGAAAATTTAACAATTTCATTCACTTAGTGATTTCAAAACACTAAAATTCAGAAATCAGAACTGAAGCTAGTAAATCATCTTCCAAACAACCTTATCATGAGTAGAAAGTCCAGCTCTCAAGCGAATTTAGGACGGCCCTAATGAACAGCACCTCAGTGTCAGCTCAGCCATGATAGAAAACAGTAAACAAAAGATCTGCATGTAGATGCCGCAAATTAATAAATCTAAAGACTCTCAAATGGAATCAAAGATAAGAATCATTCCAGAGTTTGGCCTAACTCCCAGTCTACATCTGAGATCTGTAACTACATTCCACCAAAGTGCAGAGTGGCAGAAAACGGTGATCATTCCCATTATTTTAAACCAAAATGAACCTACTGCGATGAACCATCATTTATGGTAACAATTTAATGTGTTAAAACACACCATTATGTCTTAATTATCCTTTTCATATTACTATCTTCTGTTCTTGATTCCATCATAGCAGAGTTGCTCTTCCACTCAATTCCTCCCCCACACTGTCTGTCTATGCAAACACTTCCCTAATATGGAATGAATTTTTTGAACTGCAGGTACAGCACCTGCTTAGCTTCTTCCCACTCTGTCAATTTTCCTTTCCAACTTATATGATCAGTAGCATGGCTCCTGTTTTTAGTTTCCTGCAGTTGCTTGCTGCAGTCCGTTACCTGTTATCTGTACCTTAGTTGTATGTATTTCTATATGCAAAACATACCTCCCAGCTGTCCCGAACTACTCTGTTTTTACCTAGTTTTGGGGTCCAAATAATGGGGTGCCATGATTCCTGAGTGGCACCCCTTCATTTCCGATTTTTTTCTTTATTTTCCAATTATTTTCATTTTGTTTTCATGCTTTAGCTGACGTCATCACGTGTGCGATGACGTCAGCTCATCAGGGCTATCAGCCTGCCAGAGTTGAGCTCGAGGCGCATGTATTTCCGGGTTTCCAGCTGGTTTTAATTGCTTTTGTGAGCAGGAACGGATGGCTTTATTTGAATTAGTTGCTGTCTAGACTGGCTGTTGATCTTGGAAGCTGGGAACGGATGGTTTTATTTTAAGTAGCTGCTGTCAATCTCTGAAGCTGCCTGGGTGAAAGCTGCTGCTTATTTACTCTGAAGCAGACGTATCGCAGCGAAGGATTTATTTTTTATGTGAGGAGGACTGAGGATGGATTTACTGGAGTCTGAACTGGCTGTTGAGATTTACTGGGAGATGTACTGCAGAGAAGTAAGCTGCTTATTTACTCAGATGCTGCCTGGGTGAACACAGACATATATTATTTACAGAGTGAGTAAGGTGTGTGTGTGTGTGTGTGTGTCCCACCCATGTAATACACCTGTTGGCTAGAGATATTTCAGGATCAAACCCTGTAAAAAGAGCCTAAAGTCCCTAGCCACCACCATTTCTGAGCTTTGTCCAGATTTGTTGTGCTAAGAGTTGAGAAGCGCTATGGTGGGAAGTGAGAACAGAATTTGTATTCCCCCATTATTGGCTTTGTTTGTTCAGGTTGTTTGTGCTAAGAGTTGAGAGATATGGTGAGTGAGAACTGAATTTGTATTCCCCCATATTGGCTTTGTCCAGGTCTTTTGTGCTAAGAGGTTGAGAGCTATGGTGAGAAGTGAGAACTGAATTCACTAAATGATAGTCATTAAGTGTTAGTCTTCCTATTTTTTAGGAAACTGATGATTTGGCATAGTGGTATTTTACTCTGACTGTAGTGCATAGGGTCCTGGGTTCAAGCTTGCCAGTGAAATGCATGGTGGTAACACAACATTTTATTCTAGCAACTTTCCAAAATTATACAAGCAATGGTTAAAATGTGTCCCTGGTAAGTCCCTAGCCACCACCACTTGTGAGCTTTGTCCAGGTTCTTTGTTCTAAGAGTTGAGAGCTATGGTGAGAAGTAAGAACTGAATTTGTATTCCCCCATTATTGGCTTTGTTTGTCCGGGATTTTTGTGCTAAGAGGTTGAGAGCTATAGTGAGAAGTGAGAACTGAATTCACTAAATGATAGCCATTAAGTTTCGTCTTCCTAATTTTTAGGAAACTGCTGATTTGGCAAAGTGGTATGTTGCTCTGAGTGTAGTGCATAAGGTCCTGGGTTCAAGACTTGACAGTGACATGTATGGTGGTGGTAACATTTTATTCTAGCAACTTTCCAAAATTAAACAAGCAATGTTTAAAATGCGTCCCTGGTTTTTGACCTTTTGCCCCCCCCCCCCAAAAAAAAATTGAATTTGAAAATACGTGCGAGAAGCTGTGCAAGATATGGCTTACACTGCTGTCATTCTATTTATAGTGTGGGTGTAGAAGTAGACTTTTATGATGGAAATGTTCTGAATTGGGCAGTTTTGTCATTATTGGTTCATGCATTTTGTTTCATTGCCTACAGTGCAGCCTACTGGAAAAATGTTCAAACAATAAATTTAAAATGCACTCTAACAAGTGTGTTGTATTATACAAGGAATGTAACTTAACAAAATCAGGAAGGTGTATCAAAGAAAAGAACACATATATGTTTCTTGTTTTGTGTGCAAGGGGCCAATGATTTGAAAATGGCCCAAGGGTAATCTTTATCCACCACTTGCCAGATGCATTTTCTTTGGATGGGGTGTGGGTTTCAATGCTATTTCAATGACTGGTGAGTATCAAGGGCAGATAAGTTTTAATGCTGAATATATTTTCATTGAGATAGTATTGCTTTGTTTAGCAGATGTCAAAATAAAATCCAAATAATCATTGTAGAAGTAAAGCAGCATGCACACATTAGTGTTTATGGCAAATGGGGTGAAATCGCCAGGTAATGGGACATTGGAAAGGCTGCAGGGGGTCAGTGGTGCCATATTTTGGTTGTCTGTCCTTCAATTTTCGTTTGAAAGTTGATATCCCACAATCCCATTGGATTGGGTGGGGTTACATAATTATGTATGCAAATTATATGTTAATCAGTGTACAGATTTGTACCTATTTTTCATGGGCCTTATCCAGATTTTTGATGTTTCTGGGTTGAGAGGTATGATGCAAAATATCCTTTCTTCATTCTCTCGCTGGTTTAGTCTTTTATATATAAATGCATATATATTTTGTAGTTAGTTCTGTTTTCCTTAAAGGCTTGCTTCCAGAAACCTAATCTGTCTGCATCACAAATACTTCCACCTTGCTTCAACATCATAATTCCCCACTTTGATCTTTGATCTATTGCAATCTGCTTGTGCTGTATATAGAAGTGTCAATTATGTAGCTTTAAAGTAGCCCTGCAAATCAGGAAGTCTTACAGTCTTGTTTAATAGGAAGAATCAGCTTCTCCCATTTTAATCATGACATCTTTGCTGTTTTATTGCAGCATTGTTCAAGTTAATGAAGGTATTTTAATCAAATATTTGTCTGGACTGATGAGGCATGTAGTAGGCTAGGTATTAAAGCAGTGTGTGTGTCTGTGTGTCTGTGTGTGTGTGTGTATGTGTGTGTGTGTGTGTGTGTGTGTGTGTGTGTGTGTGCGCTATTGATAGCATGTTCACTGAGATATGGTTTGATGTTGTATAGTAGTCCTAGCTTTTTGTTTGAGTTTTTGAATAGAGAGACTATGCCAGTGAAACGGTTTCCAGTGTTCCAAAAGAAAATGCTTGAGAGACAGAGAAAAGCACAGGAGTTAACTAGAAGATCCAGGAGTACATTGGAAATGAACCAGAGACTGGAGTTGGGAGATGGAGATCAAAAGGAAAAAAACAGCAACATGGAAATGAATGACTATAATGACTATATTTGGGGATTACAAAGCTTCAGTCACATTTGTGGAATATGGCAGAACAAGAAAAGCTTGAAATAGTCTTTTTTGACTTTGTTAAACACGTAGGGGACTACAAAGCACATGCCCTACTTCATATCATCAATGTTTGGAAGAACGTTAAGGAGAGAAGAAGATGAAGGAAAGAGGTAACTGTAGGGAACACAGGTTTTAAGTATTTTTATAAAACATGACATATATTCCTTGTTATATATTAAATGTTAATTTATTTTTGTGCGTTATAGGGATACTAAAGTAAACAAGTGCAATTTTTCTTATGTTTCTTTTTCTCAGTTTTAAGACATGTAGGCATGGCAATATAAAAAGAGAAGCAAGCTTGAACAAAGCTTTTTTAAGATAGGTTTAATTGTAGGTTGTTGAGTTGAAAGGGGTAGTAAAAGAATACACAGAGTATAATGCAAGTAAAATTTTTACTTTCTTAGTTTTACATAGGGGAATGACTGTATTAAGGCCCTTGGCTTGATCTAGCATCAAGTTTTAAGTGGAAGCAATTAAAAAAAACATTGAATGTAGCAAATAAATGTTCACAGTGCAACATGAGAAGGTTACAGCTGAATACAACTGTGTTATCTAGTTGTCATGTTCTTATGGAGACAATCTGGTAAGAGAGCAGTAAAACAAAATACATTTTTTCATTCAACAGCTAAAATATAATGTTTTCTGAAAGCATTAAAGTAGTTTTCTACATCTCTGAGAGGAATAAAGGTAAGACAGAATCAGAACAGACTGCACTTTGTAAATAGAAGCACAAGTTGTGCCATGCATCATAGCAATTATAGTCTTCCTTATAGGTCAGTTAAAGCCTGTGAGTATAGCTGTTAATCTGAAGCAATTGTTCCTATTAGTGTTAAACTTCATAATTCAGAGCTGTACATAGCTTTCTGTGTATTTGTGTTGGGTTAATAGGTTATGAAGGTGATCTGAGGATTTTTTTTGTGAGGGGTTTCATTAAAAAGTTTTCTAAGATGTAACATAGGTTCAGATGGATATGACAAGAAACAACTGTATGCATGTAGCACAAAAGAAACTAGGCATTAAAAACTGTCTACATAACAGGTGGAAATAATAACTTATAATGGCAATACTTTCCATATTATCTGTAAACATGAATGGACTCACAGATGTGTACAAAAAGGAAAGAGGTGTGAACTATATTCAGAAATAGAGTGCAAGTAGGTATGCTAAAGGAGACACTTTTGGAAAGAAATGAGAAAGTGAATTTGATAAAGAAAAGATTTCAGGATGGTTATTCAGTGGAATATCAGGGACAAAGGAAAAGGGGAATAATTGTATTAAATGCTAGAGGAGCTCCAATAGTGATAGAAGAGGAAAAAAAGATGATGGTAGATTTGTAGTAGTAAGGGACTACTGTCAAAGGAGGAGAATTATACTGACATGTATTTATATTCAACCTAAAATTGCTACAATGGAGCTTAAAAAAATTGTGGGAGAAATAATAAGCCTTCTGCCAGGAATATTACTTGGAGTCGGGGACTGGAATTTGATTTGCAAAAGTGAGGATGTAGCTTGGGGTCCTAGAAGAGAAAATAGTATTTTTTAAGACATTTATGAAAATGTTTGGTATGGAAGATGTGAATTCAGTAGTAGGAGTTTGAAGAGAATTTATGTCCTATTCCTCAAAATACAAAAACAGGGCTAGGCTAGACGGAGATTATATTTCACAGGAATATTTGCACTTAATTGAAAATTTTAATACACATCTGATAACTATTTCAGATCACACACTGATAATAACGAAAATAAAAATGCAGGGTAAAGAAATAAAACTTACAGTGGTGCTTCCCCACATATCTGTTAAACAGAGAGGAATTTAAGGAATGGGTAGTAGAGATTACTCGGGCATTATTAGGGAAGATAAAAATGTCTTCAGAAAATATAGCCAGGGAGTGGGATAAAATGAAAATAGAGTTTAAAAATAGGGCAGAAATAAAAGAAAATGATATGATTAAGAAGTAACAAGAATCATTTAGAGGGACTGTCAAAGATTATAGTATTATAGAATGGGGGAATCTCACAGAATCACCGAACAAGAAGAGATGCAACTGCAGAGTGCTAAAGAGAAAACAAGGGACTATCTGGATAATATGTATATGTTTTGAAAGACTGCTGTTAAACAACTGTTTTTTGATAACTCCAGAACACAAAAGCTTTCAGCACAATGGCTCAGGCAACAGAAAGTAGAAAGGGTAGTTGCCAAGCTTATGGAGCCTTTAACAAGCAAAATAACCAGAGATCCTATAGTGGTATTGAACATTTTTGGATATTTTATGAAAATCTATATAATGTAGAGAATGTGGAAATAAAAAGTACAAATGGAAATGTATTGGAAGAATTGAATACGCCAAAGTTAGAGGTAGATGAGTTATTAACAGGATAGGAGGAGATGGGATAAAAATGGTGATGCATAACTAAGCTACAGCAAAGTCCACAGGAATAGATGGCATTCATGTGGAAATTTCAAACCTAAGAGGGAGGAAAGTGATAAAGATCTGGAAGGTTGTTTTAACAGTGTTTTAAAAAGGAGGAGAAGCACTGACATTTTGGGGAAAAAAAACTGTGGTGGCTGTAATACCTAAAGATGGTAAAGACCCATCAGATCCAGCATCATATAGGTCCATTTTGATTCTAAACCATGACTATAAAATGTTTGTCTATAATGGCTAAAAGAATGGCAAAATGATGCCAAAATTGATATATGTTATATATATATATATATATATATATATATATATAAGTTATGTTTTATATATATATATATATATATATATATATATATATATATATATATATATATAAATAAAGAAGTTATGTTCTTACCATAATGCTCCATGCGAGTTGTTCATCTCGCCTTTGTTCTTACACATGGGTTCGGAGCCAAACCCTCGGCTCTGAGTCGGCCACATTCCAAGCTCTGCATCAAAGAGAAGCTCGAGGCACAGTCCCTATCCCATGATCCCCTGCTGCTAACCCTCAGATCTAGTTTGCAAAGAAACCAGGTAACAACATATCTACCTGCCTACACATGCATACGCACCAAATTTACCTATACACATATATACCTAGAAGGTAAATATAAAAACAGGCAACTATGTTATACCTGTCTGACTACGCACGCATACATGGACACAGGAAGTCACAGGGAACAATGAGAAGACGACCAGCCATGAGTCGTACCTATTCCTTCAGTAGATGGAGGGGGGAAGGAGGGCGGGAATGTAAGAACAAAGGCGAGATGAACAACTCACATGGAGCGTTATGGTAAGAACATAACTTCTTTATGTGAAGTTGTTCGATCTCGCCGTTTGTTCTTACACATGGTTAGTGTCCCCAGCACTCTAAACCCCGGGTGGCTCACGGAGAACATTCCTGAGAACAGTGGAACCAAAGGAAGCCCTGTCCACTTTGTAATGAGTAATAAATGTATGAGGTTTGGCCCAGATAGCTGCAGCACAAATGGTATCTATAGGCAAGCGAGCCGCATGTGCCAGAGAAGTAGAAACGGCTCTAGTAGAGTGAGCTTTAATTTTGAGGGGAGTAGGTTGATTTGAAGATGAATAAACAAAGTTTGTGCAGTCTGAGAGCCATTTGGTTAGTGTGATTTTTGTGACTGCAAGTCCTTTCTTACTGTCTGCATGAGACACAAATAGTTGGTCCGATTTCCTGAATTCTTTTGTTCTGTCTAGGTAAAATCTCAGTTGTCTGTGTACATCCAATTTGTGAAGCATGTATTCCACCTTATTGGTATGGTTCTTGAAAAAGGTGGGAAGCTCTATGGATTGATTAAGACTTGATTCTGAGCAGACTTTTGGTAAAAAAAGATGGATTAGTACATAAGGTGACCCTGTCTGGGTGAAATATCAGATATGGTGGTCTAATTGACAATGCCTGCAGCTCCGACACTCTGCGGGCCGAGGTGATTGCCACCAGAAATAGAGTTTTCCAAGAAAGGTATTTCAGTGGGCATGACGAAGCTGGTTCAAACAGCGGTAGCATGAGTTGGGATAGCATCATATTTAAATTCCAAGGAAAGACTGGGCTCCGAATAGGTGGTCGGAGATGATAAGTTCCCTTCATGAAAGCCCTACAAAGCCTGTGCGACATAATAGTCGCGCCTCCTTCTCCCACATGAAAATTAGATATGGCAGCCAGCTGTACCCATATGGTGGATGTTGAAGCCCCCTGGTGAAAAAGAGTAGATTACAGAATCTTGTGAATAGGAGCAACCAAGGGATCTAAACCTTGTTTGGAGGCCCAACATGCGAAACGTTTCCACTTGCTCTTATACAATTTTCTAGTGGAGGATTTGTGGGAAGAAATCAGAATATGTTGTACTGCTGGAGATAAAAGATCCGACCTGGCTAACCTGGGAAGTGGAGCAGCCATGCTGTCAGTTTGAGGGACGAGAGAGAGGGGTGAAGAACTCCTGATGAGTGGGTCAGCAGGTCTGGCACTGGGTCCAGAGTTCAAGGTTCTTCTATTTGGTGAGCTTGGAGGAAGGGGAACCAGATTTGTCGAGGCCGGAATGGGGCTATCAAGAGGATCGTCCTTTCCAGACCCTTGTCTTTCTGCAGAAATTTCAAGATTAGTGGAACAGGAGGGTAGGTATATAGGAGACCCGGGGGCCAATCGTGTACATGTGCGTCCCTGAGGGCGCCCCCAGGAGGGGGAAGTAGGGCAAAATAGCTTCTGCGTTTGGCATTCAAGGGGGAAGCAAAAAGGTCACAGCAAGGCTGGCCCCATCTGCGGAAAATTCTCTCCGCTACCTGATTTTTGAGGGACCACTCATGAGGCAGCAGGATGGCTCTGCTCAACCTGTCCGCTATTACGTTGGACATCCCCGGGATGTGCGTTGCTATGACAAAGAGTCCGGTGGACACAGCCCATTGCCAGATCCTCAGGGCCTCTCTGCATAGGGGGTAAGACCTGGTTCCTCCTTGCTTGTTTATGTACCAGACCACTGACATGTTGTCTGTCTGAATTGCAACTGTTCCCTGAGGTAAGTAGTCATGAAAGTGTTGCAACGCTAGGAACACTGCTTTTAACTCTGGGACATTGATGTGCAGTTTGTACTCCACTTCCGACCACTGGCCTTTAACTGTTCTCCCCTGAAAAAGTCCCCCCCACCCTATCAGGGAAGCGTCCGTGGTCACTGTGGCTAAAGGGGGAAGGAAGAACAAACGGGCGGCCTATCGTAAGTTCCTGACTGTTCATCCACCAACGAAGATCCCATTGGCACGATTCCATGAGTAGGATGTTGTGACAATTGTAGCTGTTGGTAAGACCACTGTGCGAAGAGCAGCCATTGGAGGATCCTCATGTGCATTCTCCCTAGGGGGACCGCGATAAGGGCTGCTGCCATCATACCTAAAACTTTCAAAACCTGTGCGGCTGGGACCCTTTTGTTTTCTAGGAGAACAGAAACCTGTTCCGTCAGGGTTGAGACCCTTGAATCGGGAAGTCTGATCAGGGATAAGGTAGTGTCCAATTCCGCTCCTATGAATGATATATGCTGTGAGGGCGATGACAGATTTTTCGAAGTTTAGAGTTATGCCTAAGTGGGAACAGAGATTGATTGTATAGTCTCTGGCTTGCAATAGGTGATGCCTGGTGGTGGCGGTTAGGAGCCAGTTGTGTAAGTATGGAAACACCCGGAATCCTAGTCGTCTCAGGTGGGACGCCACTACTGCCATGCACTTGGTGAACACCCTGGGGGCTGAGGTGAGGCCAAAGGGCAGAGCTCGAAACTGAAAATGACTGGCTCCCAGCCGGAAGCGCAGGTAATCTCTGGATGGCCTGGCCATTTTGACGTGGTAGTACGCATCCTTGAGATCTATGGAGCACATCCAATCATTCGTTTGAAGAAACGGAAGGATCGATTGTAGCGTGACAATCCGGAATTTTTCCCTCTTCACGAAGGTATTGAGTTTGTGGAGGTCCAGTATTGGCCTCCAGTCCCCTGTTTTCTTTGGAACTAAAAAGAACCTTGAGTAAGTTCTGGATCCTATTTGGTCCACCGGGACTGGCTGGATGACTCTTTTTTTCTAACAGCCTTTGTATTTCTATGGCTGCCTGATCCCTCAGATTGGGTGGAACATCTGGGAAACTTTTTTGGATAGGAGGATTGTTTAAGAACAGGATGTTGTATCCTCTGGTTATTATGCTTTTTACCCAGGAATCTGAAGTGAGATTTAGCCAGGCCTCTGGGTATAAAGCCAAGCGACCCCCGACTGCCTCCAGAACAGGATAGCCGGGCCTCCACTCAGGAGTGCTGGAAGGGCTTGCCAGGGACACTATCCCTGTCGCCCTGGTTCTGCGGACCCCCTCTGCCACCTAGGCGGCGTCTTCCATTCCTTCCCCCTCCTCTGCCTCTGGAGGGGGTTTCACTAGGTGTGGATTGGAAAGCTCCCTGAGTCTTCCAGAACCACATTTTTCCATCTCTTTGCCCTTTGGGGTATGGTCTAGTAGGGGCAGAAAAACAGACCCCTACGGCAGACAGGGTCTTTCCTTCTTGCTCACACCTAGTGAGCATCTCCTTTACTTTGGGCCCAAACAAGGACGAGCCATCAAAAGGGGCATTAGTAAAGGAAGACTTAAAGGCTTCCACAAAGGATCATAGGCGCATCCAGGATTGTCTCCTCAGAGCGATCGCTGAAGCTGCAGCCCTACTCAAACCTTCGGCTGCATATGAAATGAGCCGCATGGGTGAGTTCACGATAGAGTTTAGGGTATTGAGCTGTGCTGTCACCTTGTCTGAGACCGCAGCGTCTGTGGTACCCTGAAGAGTATCTCCCAACTCCTTGAGGAGATCTCTCTGAAGACGGCAAAATGAGTGAGGTAGTTCAGTGATCGCATGGAAAACGTCGCTGAACTAAAAATGCACTTCCCATACCTGTCCATCGTCCTGGAGTCCTTAATAGGAGGATGAACAGAGGAAGATGCTTCAGACATTTCCTTCTTGGTGGCCACCGCCACCACCATAGCATCAACTGGGACCCCTTTGGTGAGGTACGCCTTATCCTGTGGGGCAGTGATGTACTTATTGGGCCTCCGAAGGACTGGTTCCAATGTGTCAGGGGACTCCCACGCCCTTCGAGCTATTAACTCCATTAACTCGTCGAAGGGCGGAGTCACCCAGGAGGTGGAAGGTTGAGCCCCAAAAGCCTTCAGTAACACCGACTTGTCCTCAGTGGGGGCAAGGGACTGCCAGTCACCCCTCTGCTTGAGAATTTTAAGGATGTCTGCAAACGAGGCATCCTCTGAGGAGGACCGTGGGGACTCCTCTGACTCATCCAAGTCAGTATCTGATGTCAGAGATTCCTGTGGGGAATCAATGTGCCTCCTCTTGCACAACCTCTTCCTCAGGACATCATCAGAGTGGGCATCTGGTGAAGCTTCCAAGGAGCAGAGTTCACCTTCTGGGGTTGACTGAGGCCTTTGGTCTCTACGCTTGGCCGAGATCAGTGGTGCAGAGACAGAACATGGACCCTTTGGGGAGGGAGAAGAAGAGTCTGATGATGTGAAAGTCTTACCAGACAAGACCTTCCTCATGGCCTCGAAAGCACCGGAGCCCCGTGCCGAGGGCTCCACCAGTTCCGAAGAAGACAGTGGCCTCCCCGGGCCCAGAACCACAGGCTCCGATCCAGAGGACCGAGTCGAACTAATCTGCACTGAGGGGAGGAGTCAGAACCGAAAGTTCGGTTCGACTCTTCCCCCCCCAGAACCAAGGAGAGATTGTCAGCTCCGTGACCCCTCGAAGGGTACTGAGGGTGTCGAGGCCAGTGGAGCCAAAAGCACTAAAGAAGGCTTTGGCCCCGGTGGATCAACGATCATCAGATCCTCGACTCCCGGCTTCGATGACTCGACGGGTCTCGAAGGAGGATCAAGAGATGGAACAGGAAGGGTCTCAAGCTTCGAAACCAACTGGGACAAAACCGCAATCAGTTTGGATAAGGCCATGTTCTCCATCAGTTTCTGCACCACTCGATCCACATCAGTGTCAGATAGTCTGGAGGAACGAGTCGAAGGGGCCGAAGATGTCACCGAGCGAAGGATCGATGAAGGGGGTACCTCTGATACTGGCTCCAAGACCTGGACCTTGACTCGAGGCAGTATCTAGGTGCTCTGCTCCAAGGTCTGTGGAGCCAGCAACCAAATCTTAGACGAGGTACTCGGAGCCGACGACCTGGGCTCAGATACCTTCGAAGACTTCGATAACTGGTCTGCCTTGTCCAATGTCTCCTGAAACCCCGGCTTCAGGAGACCTCTCTCAACCAGTTTCCTACGTGTTTCCATCATCACTCTGCCACTAAACGAATGGCAGATGGAACAATCCTCTTGAAGATGGAGAGGACCCAGACAGTATATGCAGGAATCATGGTTGTCAGTAATGGACATTTTCTGTCTACACTGCCAACGTTTAAAGCCAGATTTGGCTTTTTCTGACATTTTTTCCTCAAAGAAAAGCAAATGCAGCTGTAAATGTAAAAAGCACACCACACTAATCCTAATAATAATAACAGTAGTCTTAAGTATATTAGGCTATATATATATATATATATATATATATATATATATATATATATATATATATATATATATATATATAAATAAGTAAGAGAAATATATAAAATGTACTGTCACTAAGAAAACACACAACTAGTAAGGAAACTATTGATTAACTAGGGAATTATCAGTAACAGTTTCTGCCAGAGCCCTGACAGAAAAAAGGGAAAATGGCCTAAGGTCTAGTGGCAGCCACTCCCAAACAAGCTAACGCTAATTAAAACACACACACACACACACACACACACACACACACACACACACACACACACACACAAACAAACAACTATACTATACTAACTATGCTATCCAGTAAAAAACTTCAACAATCTAAGAATTTTAGCTAAATATATGTATATATAAGTAGAAAAAATATAGAGTATACTGGCCCGAGCTCTCACTTCACAAGACCTGTTGCAGCGGCAAACTAGAAACTGGGGGTTAGCAGGGGATCATGGGATAGGGACTGTGCTTCGAGCTTCTCTTAGATGCAGAGCTTGGAATGTGGCCGAATCGGAGCCGAGGGTTCGGCTCCGAACCCGTGTGTGAGAACAAACGGCGAGATCGAACAACATATATATATATATATATATATATATATATATATATATATATATCAGTGTGGTTTTGTGGAAAGGAGGCAAACATTTGACAACATTAACAGAACAATGATGATCAGAGGGAAGCAGAATGTAAGAAAGTACTACTATTGTTGGTGGGTCTTGATGCAGAGAAAGCATTTGGCAGAGTAAACTGGGATTTTGAATAGGGCAATGGTAGCATTTGTATTCCCTGACACAATAACAAGGTTAAATTAGGAGGATATATGAGGTATTGGAGGTGAAAATTAAAGTGGGGTGGTTCTTCTCTGATAAGTTATGTTTGAACAGAGGAACCAGGCAGGGGTGTCCCCTTTCCCCTTTATTTGTATTATATTCAGAAACACTGGAAAAGAAAATAAGAGACTCAGAAATTCAAGGATTTAACTGGTATGATAAGCAAGAAAAGTGGACTATTTGCAGATGATATTATTTTTGTACCTGATAAAGCCAGAAAATGACATTTTAGTGTTGTGGATTATTCTAAAACAGTTTCATTTCTTTTCAGGATACAAAATTAATGAAGATAAAAGAAAGAAAATAGCTGTAAACTATATACTCACTAGCGAACTGATTCAGCAATACCCTTATTTATTGGTATGATGATATGAGATGGTGCCAGCTGTGCTAGGATGAGTACGGCAGTGCATGTATAACATATGCCAGCATAGCTTTTTGTAAAGAATTATATGTCATTTGAATGTCAAACTGATTTGTACAGATGCTTGTGTTAAAAATGTATTTGTTAAGGTGCTTGTGTTAAAAATGTATCAACAGTGGGTCCTGCTGGACAGAAAAGAAATATACATGTATGTCAGGCTGTACTGTTGTAACTGCTGAAATTTATATATTTTAACAGAGGAGACTGGAAGGGAAGGGGTTAAGTTCAGCCCAGCTAACCTTAAGAAAAATAGCCTGAAGTTAAATAACTTGGTTTAGGCCATAAAGATTCTATATCACAGGTCTGAATGTAGCCAGAGATGCAATGTCTGTGAAAAGCCTTTCTGCAGGAAGTATAGAAGTGTTTGAATTGTTTTATAGCTTCCAGATGCTGCATTAAGCCTACGCAATGTTCTGTGGGTGTATTGTGACACATCTGTGCCAAATCCTGGCTCAGTTGCTAGTGGGGGGGGGGTAGTGTGGGAACCACAGAGTCATGTGACCAGATGTGATGTCATTCTGTAGCCAGCACTGAAATTGTATTTAGATACTAATGAGAGATGTGATAGAGACACTCAGCATTCTGTTATTGGACCTGATAAGAGACACTTATGTAACTTCATCTTGCCTTGCTCTAGCCAGTAAGTAGGGAACAGTAATTCTTCAGTTAGGAAAATGTTGTGAGATTAGTTAAATGTTGTTTTTTCCATATCTAAGTCTTTACATTGGCATTTTTGTATATTTCCTGTGATTGAAACTCTGGTGTTTATTGTAAATAGATATTCAGTATTTTTATGTTTTTTTTATATTAATTATTAAATATATCTAAACCTTTCATTGTGGCTGGTCTTTTAAAAAATATTTTAACCTTTGAAAGTACCTGCATTTAATTAGTGGCACTGTGGCTGCACGCTCCTGAAAGTCTTGCTGCTTGGTTGAACATTACCATTTTTGTAAGTGTTAATTTTACTAAGAGTAATTGGTACCCGGGTAAGAGCCTTAGAGTAGCTGGCTTTGGGGGTGTTCTGGTGGCAGTGTAGCTACCTTATAGTCTGGGTGGAGGTAGCAAAGCGGGTAAGCTGTGCCAGCCTTTCCAGGTGTGTGTGTGTGTGTGTGTGTGTGTGTGTGTGTGTCAGCTATTTTAAACAGTGACACTGACATCACTGATTTCACAGAGAGGGTGGTGAAGGACTTGGCTTGGAACACCTGGCTAAGGACTTAACTCTATAGCTGTGTCAGTGGGGAGTTTTATTTGGGACCTGGAGAGAGTCCAGCCCCATAACTGGAGTGTGCATTCCCCGTGTGTTCTTAAGGGAAATTGTACTTAGTGCAGAGAGCTGCATCTGAAAATACTGTGTGTGTTTATTTTCTTTCTCATTGAATGTTCCCCAGTGATGTCAGTGATGAGGATTGAGGCTCCTTGATCACTGGCCTAGAGGAGGGGTGTCACAATGGGGACATGATAAAATGAAGTATTTATGAGCATGGGTTAAAAAGTATTGTGTTATGATAGCTAGGGATATGTGGGAAGAGGCTAAACAAAAGATGATAAAAAAATGAGAAATTGGAAGCTCTGTTTTATGGATATGGATAGCAAGATACAAGCAGTGAAATGTTTGTAGTCCCTTTAGTTTTATATACAGGTCAGGCATATTTTTATCAAACAGTGGAGAAGTTGTAGATAGAGTTGAGTGATTTTTATCTGGGAATGGAATAGGACAAGAGTCAAGTGGGATAAGATGGTTCCTCCAGTAAAACAAGGTAGTTTGGTATTACCTGATGTGAAGGGATATTTCAGAATTACACAGTTAAAGCTCCTTTACATAGCACAAGCAGAAAGCTGTAATTCAAAGTGGAAAGGGATGATGATAAAATTGGGGGGAGGGTCTCAAGGAATAAGGACAGACTGAGATTTTGGATACAGGTCCATAAGGAGAATAACATTAACCATACAGAGTATTATATTCATAGAGAAAGTATTCTACAAACTAAGCCAGCACTGGAATGGAAAAAGTAAACTCTGCCAGTAGGGATGACTGCAATTAGGGTAAATAGAATAGGTAAGAGGGAAAGGAATGTACTGTAGAAAACTGGCAAAGGAAGCAATGTATTGGGAACAAACAGAGAGGGAAATGTAATAAAATGGGAAGAGACCAAGAATACATTTAGAGTGCAGGCTAGAGATTTCCTTAATCAGAATACAGGCAAAGAGAAATGAATAGGGGGAAACCTAAGTGAAAGACTGTTACAGTTTTTAGTTAATTCTAGAACAGAAACTGCTTTTAAAAAGGAATAATTAATAGAGCATATAAAGTAGTTAATTATAACTATAGGAATCGATCAGAGGAGGTTAGAAAGGATTGTGAAGAGATGTTGGATAAGCAATTCACAAATAAACAATGGGAGGATATATGTACGGCTCACAATATGTAAACAGTCTAGAAGATTTAGGATTTTTGTTTGGAAGTGTTTACATAGGTATTCTTATAACCCAAACAGACTCCAAAGATTTTATTTTCTTAAGTAGATTACAAATGTTGGAGGTGTGATGGGGAAGAAAGAGGTAGAAGGAAACATATTTTGGGAGTGTAATGAGTTGGCAGACTATAAAATTTCCCTGCAGACTACTCCGTCAGAAATACTGAGTGAGCAAATTGGTGTAACTAAGGAATTTTTTTGAGCTGTGCTACAGAATTTCAGTTGCCTAGACATATTAAGGCCTTGTTGAGTTTAATGGCTTCAGAAAAAAATCAATTAATAGAAAAGAGAAATCAGTCTAAACCAATGGTATTAGAAGTAGTGAATATAGTAACACAGATAAAATAATTGGAAATGGGATCGTTAGAAAAGTGTATGAGGAAATTACATAGAAAAAAGGAATTATGGGAACAATCCATGGTGACTAATGTTTTGGAGGAGGAATGAGGCTTAAAGGAAGGCAGGAATTAAATGAACTTTGTAATGTTTGATGACTGTACAAAAAATTGTATGTTGTATAATGTCTGCAACTTCTTCTCTTTCGGCTGTTCCTGTTAGGGGTCACCACAGCGGATCATCTGTTTCCACTTCTTCCTGTCCTCTGCATATTGCTCTGTCACACCAACCACCTGCATGTCCTCTCTCACCACATCCATAAACCTTATCTTAGGCCTTCCTCTTTTCCTCTTACCTGGCAGCTACATCCTTGCAACATTTTCCCAATATACCCAGCATCCCTCCTCAGCACATGTCCAAACCAACGCAATCTTGCCTCTCTGACTTTGTCTCCAAACCGTCCAACCTGAGCTGACATACTGATTCCTAATCCTGTCCATCCTTGTCACACCCAGTGCAAATCTTAACATCTTTAACTCTGCTACTTCCAGCTTTGATTCCTGCCTTTTTGTCAATGCCACCGTCTCCAACCCATACAACATAGCTGGTCTCACTAGCCTCTTGTAGACCTTCCCTTTCACTCTTACTGGTACCCATCTGTCACAAATCACTCCTGACACTTTTCTCCACCCATTCCACCCTGCCTGTACTCATTTCTTCAATTCTCTTCCACACTCATCATTACTCTGAACTGTTGATCCCAAATACTTAAACTCATCCACCTTCGCCAACTCTACTCCCTGCATCCTCACCATTCCTATATCCTCCCTCTCATTCACATGCACATACTCTGTCTTAGTCCTGCTGCCCTTTATTCCTCTCATCTCTAGAGCATATCTCCACCTCTCCAGGGTCTCCTCAACCTGGTCCCTACTCTCACAACAGATCACAGTGTCATCTGCAAACATCATAGTCAATGGGGCCTCCTGTCTGATCTCGTCTGTCAACCTGTCCATCACCATTGCAAATAAAGAAGGGCTCAGAGCTGATCCTTGATGTAATCCCACCTCCACCTTAAATGCATCTGTCACTCCCACTGCAGACTTCACCACTGTCACACTACCCTCGTACATATCCTGTACCACTCTTACATACTTCTCTGCCACTCCTGACTTCCTCATACAATACCACAACTCCTCTCTAGGCACCCTATCGTATGCT
Organism: Protopterus annectens; assembly: GCF_019279795.1. Lineage (NCBI taxonomy): Eukaryota > Metazoa > Chordata > Ceratodontiformes > Protopteridae > Protopterus > Protopterus annectens. The sequence continues at coordinate 281,734,068 of NC_056736.1, read as the reverse complement.
TTCTCCAAGTCCACAAAGACACAATGCAACTCCTTCTGACCTTCTCTATATTTCTCCATCAAGACTCTCAGAGCAAACATCGCATCTGTAGTGCTCTTTGCCAGCATAAAACCATACTGCTGATCACTAATCATCACTTCCCTTCTTAACCTTGCTTCCATTACTCTTTCCGATAACTTCAAGCTGTGAGTGATCAGTTTTATCACTCTGTAGTTACTACAGCTCTGCACATCATCCTTATTCTTAAAAATAGGTACCAAAACACTTTTTCTCTATCCCTCAGGCATCCTCTAATTTTCCAAGATTTCATTAAACAGTCTGGTTAAAAACTCTACTGCCATTTCTTCTAAGCACATCCATGCTTCCACTGGTACGTCATCTGGACCAACAGCCTTTCCATTCTTCATCCTCTTCATAGCTATCCATACTTCCTCCTTGCTAATCTGTTTCACTTCCTGATTTACTATCCCCACATCATCCAACCTTCTCTCTCTTTCTCATTCTCTTCATTCATCAGCCCCTCAAAGTACTCTTTCCATCTGCTCAACACACTCTTTTCACTTGTGAATATGTTTCCGTCATCATCCTTACTTGCTGCACATCTTTCCCAGTTTGGTCTCTCTGTCTAGCCAATCAGTTACAGGTCCTTTTTCTCCCTCTTTAGTGTCCAACTTTTCATACAACTCTCCATATGCCTTATCCTTAGCCTTCTCCACCTCCCTCTTTGTCAGGCTCCTCATCTCCTTATACTCCTGTCTACTTTCTTCATCTCTCTGACAATCCCACTTATTCTTTGCCAGCCTCTTCCTCTGTATCCTCTCCTGTACTTCCTCATTCCACCACCAGGTCTCCTTGTCCTCCTTCCTCTGTCCAGATGTCACACCAAGCACCTTTCTAGCTGTCTCCTTTACCATCTCTGCTGTAGTTACCCAGCTATTCGGTAACTCTTCACTGCCCCCCGGTGCCTGTTTTAACTCTTCCCTGAACTCCACCTCACAATCATCTGTTTTCACCTTCCACCATTTGATCCTTGGCACTGCTCTCACACTTGTCCTCCTCTTCTTGATCACCAACATCATTCTACATGCCACCATTCTATGCTGCCTAACTACACTTTCCCCTGTCACCACTTTACAGTCTCCAATCTCCTTCAGACTGGCCGTCCTGCATAGGATGTAATCCACCTGTGTGCATCTTCCTCCCTCTTCTTAAAATTTGTTTTCACCACAGCCATGTCCATCCTTTTCGCAAAATACACTACCATCTGACCTTCTGAATTCCTCTCCTTAATACCATACCTGCCCATCACTACCTTATCCCCTCTATTCCCTTCACCAACATGCCCATTGAAATCCACTCCAGTCACCAGTCTCTCACCCTTGAGTACACTCATCACCACTTCATCCAACCCACTCCAGAATTTTTCTTTCTCAGCCATCGCACACCCAGTATGCGGAGCGTATGCACTAACAACATTCATCATTACACCATCAATTTCCAGCTTCATAAACATCACTCTATCCGACACTCTTTTCACCTCCAAAACACTCTTGGCATACTGTTCCTTCAGGATAACCCCTACCTCATTTCTCCTCCCATTCACACCATGATAGAACAATTTAAACCCACCTCCTATACACCTGGCCTTACTCCCCTTCCATCTGGTCTCTTGCACACTCAATATATCAACCTTCCTTCACTCCATCATATCAGCTTGCTCTCTCCCTATACCAGTTATACTGCCAACATTCAAAGTTCCTACCCTCACTACTACACTCCTAACCTTCCTCCTGTCTTTTTGCTTTCTGGCATGCCTTCCCCCTCTTCTTCTCCTTCGGCCAACAGTAGCCCAGTTTAAAGTATCCATTTGGTCTGTTTTCATTTATATAAATGTATGACTGCCTGTGTCATAAATAACTCAAAGAGGTTTCTTGTTTAAAAAAAAAAAAGCACTGCTTACTAAACTAAGTCTTTGACCTAGTGCCCAGGCTCCTTTCTCATCACTTTCTCTGTAATTGCTATTAGCTTCAGTGTCCCTTATCCACAGTAACTGCATGTCACACAAATTGTCTCCTTGTCTTTCTCTCTCACTCACTCATATACACACACACACACACACACACACACACACACACACACACACACACACACACACACACACACACACACACACACACACACACTCTCCCTGCAAAGACTAGTATAATTCTTCACTTCCCCACAACTTTTACTCTGGCAATGTAGTACTGCCACCACTGTGTATTACTGTGATGGAAACCCCACCAGCTACCATGCCTCACGTTTAATATTCAAAACTTAAAAGGTTATTTGCAGAACAATGTGACCAGTTAAAGGTGGATATCAGCAGTTTGAAAATCTACATAGCTAAATAATACCATCTGCTGAGATAATTTATTATTTTTATTTATTCATTGGTTGTTGACAAAGTTAGTCTCACAAGGCTAGTAGCCTCTCTTCAGGGGAGACCCTAGGTGGTAATTATACTACAAGGGAAAATTTGGTGAGGGCATTGGGAAACTTCCCCTACTCTTTTCAGTATGTGCCAGGGGATCTTTTATATCCACCTGAGCTACCACCAACTCAAACAAATTGGAGCTTCAATTTAATGTCTTATCTGAAAGACAACACACTCAGGAGTGCAGTACCCCCTTCTGCTACAGTGCAGTGTCAGGAATCTATGTATTTGGAGTGAGACTAGAACCCACAGCCTTCTGCACCAAAGATGAATGTGTTACATGTTGTGCCACTGATATTGCTAATAAATATATACATAAATGCCAGCCAGAAAAATCCTTAAAAGTGAATAAATAAAAATTGGGGCTTGGCTTAGCACACAAAGACATTACGGCTGATATAAATTAACTATGCAGAGATAAATAAATGTGTACAGAGAATGGAAAGCAATTGCACAGGCTGAATATCTAAAGAAACTCTTTAAGGTAGATAAATGTTGTAGCTGAATCTAGATCAAAAGTACTAACCTTGGCCAAGTTATTAGAATACTATACAGACAAATGGTGACATCAAACTTAAGCAGATTACTAGATAAACATATTTTTCACAGCAGGGTCTCCGTAGGACTTTCAGCATAGCATAAATATTTAAGCTTCACTTTCCTAAGAACCAGACAACGTCATCTCATTAGTTTGTTTTTCTCACATGCAGAAGAAACAACAGAAATAGACAATCATTCATATCTTGCTGCTCCTGCCTACACTTTTTACAATAACTGAAGGTTTCCTGATTATTCCATTAAGTTCCCTTGCATTTACAGGTAAGAAATTAATGTATTTCTGAATCAGAAATATTTCCTCCATTTCATCAGATAATTACAGCATTTTTCCAGCTGAAGAGAGTTGTATGTTTTTCTCTTTGTCACATAAGAGAACAAATACAATTCTCCTGCCACTGGTATGACATCTTATAAGTGCAATTCTTAGTACAAACATTGTACCCTAGATCCTTGTGGGACCATTCAAAACTGAGTTTCTTTTCTGCTCATTCTGAAGTGTGTATACATATATAGATTTGTATATATATAAACACATTTCCCAATTAGGGAAAGCTGTTCTGTTCAACTTTTCCATTGGATACAGTTTCTACATTACTAGATAAACATATTTTCCACAGCAAGGTCTCAGTAGGACTGACTTTACATATTTCTTTCTGCACAGCATAAATATTTACACATTTCTTTCCTAAGAACAAGAAGTAATTACTTTAGTTTGTTTTTCTCGCATGTAGAAGAAACAACAGAAATAAAGACAAACATTCATGTCTTACTGCTCCTGCCTGCCCTTCTTACAATAATAACTCAGATCTTGCAAATCCTGAACTTGGCTTACAGATGTGTTAGTTAATTAAGAAAAGAAGGAAGGTAGACATTACTTTTTTAAATGCATCTTCTGTACCCAGGCATCACAGAAGGATAATATGTACAACATTTAAGTAATATATTGTTCAGGTACCAGTTTAATTCTAGCCATTTATTTGTCCTTGTCATACACATTGAAAGGTTTTTGGTGAGAGACAAATCTGTCTAGCTTTTATGTGTCTATTCAGATATGCTGGACTGAGCTTGACTGTAGGTTATTGAAGTATTAGAGACATATATAGTAGGCTAGGAAGAAGGTAAGATATAGCAGTTGTGAGGCAGGCCTGACCCTATACAAAGGCATAAATTTGAATTTTATTCTTAAAACATCCACTTTAATATGATTATTATTGTTTAATTAATGATGTCTTGTGACATTAAGCAGTTCTTCAAGTGAGCAGTTGTCCTTTGATATATGATGTGCAACTGTGAGAAATCAGAGGGCTAAACATTGTCAGGGTTAAAAAGCAAGCCTTTGTTTTTTTGCCATTAAATAGTGTTAATTCCTGTTCTTTAAACTATCTTCTGTTTTGTGCTAAATGAATTATCCTTATGCTTTTCACCTAATGCAGCATTATAAAATGCATGCCTTAATGAAATCTTGATTTTGTTTCTGTTTGAGTTAGCTTTTCATTTGCTTGTCAGCATTTGTTTCAGGAGGAGTTAACAGCAATAAGGATGTTCTCCTTTATTGACTATAGCTAGCAAAGTCAGTAAGACCTTTTTCAGTTCTTCATTTCTGTGTTTTTCTTCATCAAGGTTTGCTGGGAGAAGAGGACAACCAAACTAGTCATTTTTAAGTGTTTTGTCATTTACATTGTTTTTGTAAGTATTGCTTGCATGCACCTTTGTTTATGATGGATTGCAAGCTGAACTTACCTTGCTAAGGGTGCACAGTATATAAAGATCTTTTTCTTTCCATAAGCACCTTCTGTTGTGGGATGCGTACATCTACAAGAGGTGGCAATGATGGGGGGGGGGGGGGGGGAGTGTACAGCTGTAATGCATTTATCATTCCAAAATATTTCACTGTCCAAATGCTGTCTGTTCAAGGAGTTCATACACATTTACTTGCTTTTGTGGAGTGGGAATGGGGTGCATAAGGGCTTGCCTGCCAAATCACTTTTGAATGGGATTGTACTGCGATTGAGATGGTGTTCTTAAGTGGAAATTTGACCAGTCTGATGCTTTACCTTTTGCTGACCAGATGAATTTATTGATTAGTCATTATAAATTCAATGATTTCTATCCTAAACACTATAAAAATGGAATTCTTGCAGTGATGATTTTCGAAAATGTTACCAGAGGAATGATGATACTTCCACTGTCAATAATTCAGATCCTGGCTACAAATTCTTTGGCAAGGCCCAGTTCAATAATTAGCAGTGTGAGGCAGCTGGTCTCAGTATGAGTTATGTCATATCAAAATTGTAGGAGGTGAAAATACTATACCTGACCCCTGACAGCCTTCCTGGACAACTTTCAAACAGGTCACCTTCAAATTAGCACAGGCAACACATAATAAACCCTGATATATTAAATGTTTTAAACTTTGCAAAGAGACAGACAGGATTTGGTAATGGTCTTTGCTTCACAACCTTTAGCAATTCATATTTATGGTTTACAAAACCAGTTAACAATTGCTTTCAGCATTAATATAACTGATTCACAAATTGAAAATGGATTCATTGATTTTTCATCAAAGTATGTAGGTGTAGAGTCTTGTAGATGTGAATCTTCTTTGCTGCCCACTGCAACAATCTGCTCAAAGTATGCTGTTCCCTTATAAGGAAGTTTCAAAGATGTATGTTTTTTACTTTCAGAGGACTCAGATTAATGTATGCCTTCCCTCCTTTTCCTTTAATGGCGAAAGTGTTCCTCAAAGCAAAATAAGACAAGGCCAACCTAATACTACCACCTCCTTGCTCACGAGAGCTTGGTGTTCTCTTCTAAATGTCCAGATTTTTTTCCACCATGGCTGTTTCCTCTTCACAAATTCTTACTGCCCCAGTGACATAGTTTTACATTTCAACCACAAAACTCAACACTTATTAGCATGGAAGATAGAATTTTGTTTCCTAGCAGCAATTCGTTTTTTAGTAGTTGTAAATATTTTAAAACACACTTAAAGAAATAATGCAAGAAAATCTTGTATTCTGAAGGAAAAGAGATTTGTTTCTTAGAATGTGTCACAAGACCTAGATTAGTAGACTACATAGACTACTTCCTTTTAGTGTAGCTTATTCCTTAATCAAACTTTATTTTCCTGCAATCTCTGCGTGTCTTACAACTTCACAGGTAGCACTAATCCTTATACTAAAATATTGCTTAAAAGTGTTCCTCACTTTGCACCACTAAGTAGACTTATTTCTGCACCTTGGGATTCAAACTTCTAAGCACTAGAGAATTTAACTATTTTTGATGGAAGCTACTTCTTCAGGTTGCTGTTAATTCTGTCAGAAGAGTTGCAAAGTCATGAGCTTTATTGTATAAACCTCTGTACTGGGTTGTATTCCACAATATAATGGCAATATACGTCTGTCTTGCCAAAACTAGTTCCAACAGTCACTGTCAGTCAGTCCATTTAACTTCCAGTCTATAATTCTGTCAAAATGATGGAGAATATTCTTTGCATCTTTTGAGTTTACAAATACAGCTGAGATTCTGTGCAAGGACTAGTGATTAAACAAAAAAGACAAATCAGCTTTTATTGTATCATTCAGTAAAAGAAAAGAAGACCTATCAGACACTAAGCAGACCTGTTTCTAAGTGGCTGTCCACTGTGTTGCTTTTTGCTGTGACAAATGCAGTAAACCTTTGCAAAGCTCAAATATTCCATTGCAACAGCACCTACGTCTGCAATGTTTTTCAGAACTGTTTTTACAGGTGACATTCAGAAGCTTCCATGTGGTCTTTTGTTTGCAGAATTTCAAACACCATCAAAAACGCTGAAAGGTGGAAGCACAGTCCAGGAGCAGGACTAATTTTAGCATAGCTGTGCTACAGGGAGGAACCTGTCCCCATATGATTTTACCATTACAATGACCCTTCTTGAAGAATATTCAAGTATGACAGCTGATCTTCAGGGAGAGGTTACTTTAAAAGTATACTTGCCATTGGCACTTCCCCTTAATAAGTACCTGCATAGTTTTCTTACAATCTTTTGGTCTACTTACTTGGGACACTTTGTCCGTCTTGCATGTTGATTGTCAGCCTCTTTCTGGTCAGATACACATTTGTTTTCTAGAACCACGGCAAGGTCAACTGGAAGAGACAGTTAAGGCAACTGTGTGGTTTGGGTTTATCCACTTAAGCCCCACTTCCTTTGCCCAGCAAGGCACCCTCCATTGGGTGGGGTGTGCTGCAGGTTTCAGCACTGCAACTCTCCTTAATTCCACAAGGGGTTGACATCAACAAATGCCCTGTCCCACCCACAGAAGGCAATGTATGGTGATTTCTTTAGTCTTTGCCAGGGAAATCCAAAAACGTGTGTGCCCCCAGGCCTTTGCATTCTTTCCCTCTCTCAGGATGAGTGCATCCATACTCCGCTGTCCGCACTGACAAGCGCTCAAGCTACTACTTAAACTCTGGTCGACTGGCCTATTGTCAGGGCTTATCCTTTTATACCACCAGTGCAAGTTATCTTTTGTTATATTATTACACAGTTACAGTTTTTGGTTTTATGGTAATTAGTTGTTTGAAGGACAGTAGTTTTCTGCAGTCACAAATCCCTATGAGTGTTATATGGCAGTCAAAGAATTAAAGAAAGCTGCTACCAGTACTGGCATTGTATTGGTGGCTAGTGCAGCAAGCAGAGTTTAGTGGGACATTGGCCTGAAATTAGCTTTTGCATTCATAGGAACTTAGGGCACAGATAATGGAAATTTCTGCCTAGGAAAGAAGGTGCATAAGGTGATTAAAGTCATATTTTATGAATTGCTTCTACAATGATTTAATCTCAAAAATTATATTATAGTAGGTATCTTTAACACAACTGTACTTTATGGAAGGTTGAATTCAGAAGAGTATTAGTACCTATGTATAATAAGTTAACTTTAGTAAAATATATTGTGATAGAAGATTAGCCAGATGCAAAAGGTAATTGTATGATGTTATGTAGTACAATCTCACCTTCATTCTTACCATTGGGTTTGGAGCCGAACCTCGGCTCCGACTCGGCCATACTCTAGCTTGAAGTCTTCAATTGGCTCGTGGCTAAGGAGAATCCCATCAAGCAACAGTTACATTCCCCAGATCTCGTTTGCCGCTTGTTACGCTCAGACGTGGTCTCGCTTTTGGCCGTGGCTAAGTATACTGTTTATAAAATTTTTATAAACTGTTGATTTGTTGTTGCTCAAAAAAGCTATTTTCATAGCTCTGTGTGTGTGGTAGTTGTGTTTTACTGCCTTTGTTTTGTTTCTCTTGCTGTTTTTTGTGGCCTTGTCGGCTGTTTTGGTATCCCTTTCATTTCTTTCCCCACGAGCTAGGCCCGTTTAAGTTAGAGGACCAAGTCCTCCCCATTGTTTCTTTGTGGTCTTTGGTTTGGTGCTCCATTCTGTTAGCATTAGTGTTGTTGTGTCTGGCTAGTGGTGCTATCCTGCCTTTGTTTTCCCGGGCTAGGCCTGTTTAAGTTAGAGGACCTAGTTCTCCCTGTTGTCTTTCCTGCCGGTTTCTAAGACGTTTTAGTTAGAGGCTCTGTTTCTCGTGTGGAGTTAGTTGGGTCTAGTGTGTGTATGTCTTACTTTGTTCCTTTCAGCATGTCCAAGGATTCTAAGGAACACAGGCCTTCGGGCTTTAAAAAGTGTGTTGAATGCAACAGTAAAATGTCTTTAACTGATGGGTACTCTATGTGTGTGTACTGCTTGGGGGCTATTCAACTCCAAGAGTCCTGCTTGTTTTGTCATTCTTTCAGTCCCCATGTGCTACAGGAGAGGAAGAAAAAGCTCATTTTGAAAGGACTGCTTAAACACTCCTTCGAGGAAGACTTGGATAAGTCTTCCAGTGCATTATCTTCTCCAGCTAAAAGGGACAAAAAGACTTCTAAGAAGCGCTCTCCGGCTCCGTCTGTTTCTTTGGAGCTGCCAGAGAAAGTAGCTTCTCCTTCTTTGGTTCCATTGCCTTCGGTGTCGACAGAAGGTAGTCTCTTGACTAAGTCCATATCGGCTCCCAGCCTTTCGGAGCCAGTCACAGATATTTTGGTTCGGAGCCGGTCTCCAGTTATTCGATCAGTTTCTCCTTCATGCAAGTCCCCTTCTGTAGGGAGATCTATATCTCCTACATTATCCTCCAGGTCTTCCAGGACCCTTTCCGATGAGGACGTTGATAGGGTGGTGAAGAAACTGCTTCAGTCATCGGTGTTGGCCAAATTGATTTTGGCTCTGACCCAGGCGGCTCCAGAGAATATGGCCTCTTCATCCTTTGTTGTTCCTCCTCCAAGCCTTTCTCAGCCTTTGGAGCCAGAGTTGTCGGTTCAGTCGGGTGCTGTTAGGTCAGTTCTAGTAGCCTCGCCTGGCCTCTCTGTTCCGATTTCCGCTCCGACCCCGTCGGCTCCGCCCACAGGGTTGAGGGTCTACGGTTCTCCTGTCTGACCCAAGGGGGAGGTATTGGATTGATCTTCATCAGTTCTGAGCCTTCCTCTCAGTGCTTCGGCTCGAGTGAGCTTGGACCCCACATCTGCTTGGACCTCATCTCCTCGGCGCCAAGGGCTACTACTGTTTCCTCTACAGTTAGTTGGTCTTTGGAGCCTGGGGGATCAGCCTTCGAGGTTATGAGGAGCGTGCTGGCCAGGTCATCAGCTGCATCCTACGGCACCGATACTCTGCCCACTCCAGCACGTGTCAGTTTCAGATCATGCTGTATCCATGGGCAGCAGAGACCCTAAGCCTCAGGATACCTCCATGAGTGGTCCCCAACTTTCTGACGTCTCCCCAGAGTTTTTGCCTGAGGAGCCTGCCAGAAAGAGATTGTGTAAGAAGAAACACCTTGATTCCCCGGATGAGTCTCTCATGTCAGACACCGACCTCGAGGAGTCCGAGGGGTCCCCCAAGTCGTATTCTAAAGATATCGCTTTTTCAGATATCCTGGAGATCTTGAAGCAGAGAGGTGGTTGGCCCTGCAAATCCCCTTCTGACGAGGAGTCTGTGTTCCTGAAAGTTTTTGGGTCTCAACCCTCCACCTCTTGGGTTTCTCCCCCTTTTGATGAGCTGCTAGATCTTGTCTGTCGAAAGGTGTGGAAAACTCCTAACACTGTGGAACCGGTCCATAGGAGACCCAATAAGTTTTTGTCCGCCCTCTCTGACAAGGAATATCTAACTAAGGGCATTCCAGTAGATGCCATGGTGGTGGCAGCAGCCACCAAGAAGGAACTTGAAACTTCGTCTACCATCCATCTGCCTAACAAGGAGTCCCAGGCTATGGACAGGTATGGGAAGCATGTGTTTGCCTCAGCGGCCTTTACTTTGCGGACGGTGAACTACTTGACGCATTTTACAAGTCTCCAGAGAGATGTCCTAAAAGAGCTAGGAGATTCTCTACAGGGTAATATTTCTGATGCCATGGCACAGAAGGTCAATGCACAGATGTCTACCCTAAATTCCCTTACCAACTCCTCCATGAGGCTGATCTCATACGCAGCCGACGGAGCGAGTAGGGCAGCTGTTTCTGGAGTCTCTCTTAGGAGACACTCCTGGATGCGCCTGTGCAATTTCGCAGAGACCTTCAAGTCTACGTTCACCAATGCCCACTTTGATGGTTCATCGTTGTTCGGAACCAAGGTGAAGGGCACTCTCACTAAGTGCGAACAGGAGAGAATAACCCTGTCTGCCATGGGAGTCCATTTTTCCATGCCTTCTAGACCTTACCCCAAGGGCCAGAAGGGTGGGAAAATGTGGTTCAGAAAGTCAGAGATTTTTTCAGGGTGCACAAAGCGATTCCCCCTCCAGAGGCAGGGAAGGGGGTGAAAATTCTGGTAGACGCTGCTCTAAAGGCAGAGGAGGCCCGCGTAACCAGGGGGACCGTGATTCCTTTCTTGGTTCTCCCTACCAGTGCTCCTGAAAGGAGGCCCAACTGTGCATCTCTTAGAGCCGGTCGGGGGTCACATTTCTTTATACCCAGAAACCTGGCAAGACTTCACCCAAGACAAGTGGGTATTAAAGATGATTTCCAGAGGTTATTGTATTCCCTTCTCTTCTCCTCCCCCGCCAACCAAGGGAATCCCAGACGTTCCACCCAGTCGCAGGGATTCCGCAACTTTAAAAATAAAAAAGTTGCTTTTGTAGGGAGCCATTCAGCCTGTCCCCGCAGACCAAATAGGATTAGGGACTTACCCCAGATTCTTTTTGGTGCCAAAAAGAACAGGGGACCTGAGACCCATCTTGGATCTCAGCCGATTGAACCTTTATGTACAAAAGTCCAAGTTCCGCATGGTCACCTTACAGTCAATACTCCCTCTGTTAGGGAAAGATGTGTGGATGTACTCCATCAACCTCAAAGATGCTTGCTACCATATCAAAATGGACAGGGCACCGAGAAGTCATCTGTGCTTCCAGCTGGGAGCCAGTCATTTTCAGTTTTGCGCTCTGCCCTTTGGTCTCACCACAGCCCCCAGGATGTTCACCAAATGCATGGCAGTTGTAACGGCTCACTTGAGATGTCAGGGATTCCAAGTGTTTCCGTACCTGGATGACTGGCTCCTTTCTGCTACCCCCAGGCATCTACTGTTACAGACCAGGGACACCACCATTACACTGTGCCAAAGGTTAGGAATTATTCTAAATTGGAAAAAATCTGCCTTGTTGCCCTCGCAGTGTGTCACTTTTATCGACGCCGAGCTAGATATGGTGCTCATGAGGCCCTTCTTACCAGAAGAGAGAATTCAGGCTTTACAACAGCAGGTCTGCACCTTTCTGCCATTGAGGAAGGTCAAAGCAAAAGTGGTCCTCAAGTTATTAGGGACCATGGCTACCACGATCATGCTACTTCCCCTTGCCAGACTACACATGAGGGTTCTTCAGTGGCTGCTTTTCGCCCAATGGTCACTACAGCATCTTCCACTCTGCTCTAATTACAGACACGTGCAAGTGGGATCTACACTGGTGGCTTCAGGCCAGCAATCTCAACGTGGGCAAGCCTTTTGTCCCATCTTCTCCAGTTGCCACGGTGACTATGGATGCCTCCCAGATCGGGTGGGGAGGCATTATCTTGGCAGGACTGTCTAAGGCACGTGGCAGGATCACGAGACCCATTTGCATATCAATGTCCTAGAGATGAGAGCAGTGCTATTAGCATTGCAAGCACTCCAGAGCTTTCTCCCTCTAGGGACAATTGCAATCCACTCAGACAACATGTCAGTGGTATGGTACCTGAACCAAATCATACCCCCTTTGCACAGAGGCACTTTGAGTTTGGCAGTGGGCAGTGTCTTCCCAACGCTTTCTAGTTGGAACACACATACCGGGGAAGTTCAATGTGATTGCCGACAGGCTGAGCAGAGCTATCATAATGCCTCATGAGTGATCCCTGAGCAATTATGTTATGGAAGAGATATTCCACAGATGGGGTTAGCCTTGCTGCGATCTATTTGCCAGCCCCCTCAATGCCAAATGCAGCAGCTACTTCACCCTTATCCCTCCCGGAGGGGGAGACACCCAGGGACGCTCTGGTCCTCCGGTCTTCTCTACACGTTTCCACCATTACCACTCGTATCAAAGGTCATTCAGAAAGCACAGTCTTTGGGCGGCAAAATGATCCTCATTGCCCCATACTAGCTTCATCAGGTTTGGTTTCCCTTCCTTCAACCCTATCTAATGGACAAGCCCTGGATTCTGGACCCAGCTCCAGATCTGCTGACTCATATGTCAGGACAGTTCCATCCCTCCATCCAGACCCTCAAGTTGACAGCTTGGCTGCTCCAGTTCCATTCTTAGTCAGGCTTCATGATTTTTCCCTGGAGGTGGTCCATATTCTGTCATCTTCCCACAAGCCTTCTACCAGGAAGATTTATTCCAGTAAGTGGAGGAGATTTTCTATTTGAGCCCGTGAGAGACATATTGATCCTTATACAGCACCTATTTCGGCAATATTGGAATTTATTTCTCAACTATTCAGTCAGGGTTCAGCTGCAGCAACAATTAAAGTACAATTGGCAGTGATTTCTACCTTTCACGTTGCTAATGAGCCCAACATTATGGCTCATCAGCTTTGTAGGGCTTTTCTGAGAGGGACATTATTACTCCAACCTCCAGTCTTTGATTCGGTGATGTCATGGGACCTCAATTTTGTACTACAGAAGCTCACTTCAACTCACTTTGAGCCTGCAGCTAACGTGTAACATTAAATTCTTGTCATGGAAGACAGTATTCTTGGTAGCCATAACTTCAGCTAGGTGGATCTCTGAACTCCAAGCATTATCAATTCGGCCACCTTATTTGGTGTTTCACAAAGATAGGGTCTCCTTAAGAACCAGCCCTTCTTTTGTTCCAAAGGTTGCCTCTGTTGTCAATATCAACCAATCCATTGAGTTCTCTGTGTTTTTTCCTGAATTCTCCAACAAGGCAGAATTTAATTTTCAGCAGCTAGATGTTCATAGACAATTGTGTTTCTGTTTACATAGGACAAAAGATTTCAGGAAATCAGATTAAATGTTTGTCGTTTTCAGACACTAGACTTGGGGTTTCTAAGGTAACCTTGTCTCGCTGGATCTCCGATTGCATCGCATTTATTTATGCTTCCAATGGCAAAGAATTATCCTTTAAAGTGAAGGCTCATTCTACACGATCTGTAGCTACCTCAACTGCATTTCAGGCTAGGATGTCTATGGATGATATTTGTACTGCAGCAACATGGGCTTCGCCTCATACCTTTATTAGTCACTACAAATTAGATTTGGTCTGTAGAGGCAGATCTTCCTTTGGTTCCACGGTGCTCAAGAGTATTTTTCACTGCACCACCCAAGATCAAGGTGCTAGGGACGCTGTCCCACGGGTAAGAATGAAGGTGAGATTGGACTAAGTAACATCAAGACGTTATGTACTCATCATAACATTCTATGTGTGTAGTCCATCTCGCCTTACATTCTTACTAACCCTCCCTCCTTCCCCCTCCTGGAGGACCTGGGGTATTGTCTCTTGGTGTCAGTAGTCCTTTCTGTTGGGGTTGTTCTTCTCAGTGTGTACATGTGTGAGCTTGCAGCAAACAAGATCTGGGGAATAGACCTGTTGCATGATGGGATACCTCTTAGCCACGAGCCAGTTGAAGACTTCGAGCTAGAGTATGGCCAAGTCAGAGCCGAGGTTCGGCTCCGAACCCACGGGTAAGAATGTAAGGCGAGATGGACTACATACATCGAACGTTACGGTGAGTACATAACTTCTTGTTTTCAGTGGTGAGAAATGTGGGAAGGAATGGAAGAATAAGGAAAGAGTTTCTTAAAATGTAAAAGAAAGAAAGTTGAGGAAGTTGCAGTATGCTAATGTACTCTACTGCTCAACTTATGTCTGCAGTACTATGCTGCATTGGCAAAGTGTTACTCTTCCCCAAGATACACAGACCTCAGAGGTTATTATACGTAGGAGGGGTACAATGAAGTAAGGGGGTAATTCAAGAAATAAGGAAAGAATGGGATTTTGAAAGCAGACATTTAAGGAAAATAAGTCATACAGAACATTTGATTCATAAACTACCAGACAGATTACTAAGAACTAAGCCAACACAGGACTGGAGAAAGGAGATTCTGCATATAGGGATGACTGCAATCAGGAGCACAGAGAATAGATGAGAGGGGCTGAAATTTACTGGAGGAAGATGGCAAAGGAACCAAGGTACTGAGCAAACCATTAGAGAGGGTAAATTAATAGAATGGGAAGAGGACATAAAGACATTTGGATTGCAGGCTAGTGATTGCCTTCCCTATCAGGGATTGATATCAGAATATAGACAAAGAGAAAGGAGAATCTTAAATGAAAGACCTGCACTGGTTGATGTTTTACTTGAATCTAGAACAGAAGCTGCTTTTGAAAAAGGGATAATTAGTATGGCATATAAAATATTGCATGACAGCTACAGGAATCAATTAGAAGAGGTCAGAAAAGATTGGGAAGAGAGATTAGATATGAGATTTGCAAAGAAACAATGAGAAGACATATGTTTGCTTCACAAATATACAAGAAAATCTAGAAGATTTAGGATTTTTACCTGGAAGTGTTTGCATAGATACTTTAATAGCCCAAGCAGACTCCAAATAATTATTCCTTGGGTGGATGGCAAATGTTGGAGGTGTGATGGGGAAGAAAAAGGTAACTGGGAACATATATTTTGGGAGTGTAATGAGTTGGAAGACTTTAAAATTCCCCTACAGAGTACTCTCAGGAATACTGGATGAACAAATGTGTGTAACTAAGGGAATTATGTTTTTGAGCTGATTTGCAGGATCTGAACTGCATAGACATAGTAAGGCCTTGTTAAGTTTAACACTGGTGGTTGCCAAAAAAACAATTACTAGAAAATGGAAATCAAAATCTATATCTACTCTACTTGAGGTTGTGAATATTGTAACCGAGATAAAAAAACAGGAAGTGGAATCTTTAGACAAGAGTAGGACTAAATTACATAGAAAAATGGAAGTTGTGAGAAGAATACATGCAGAAAAAAATTGTGGAGGAGGAAAGAGGTTTAAGATAGGTCTGGATTTGAATAATTTATGTAATGTTACTTAGATTATAGGATATATAACAATATGTGTGATGTATAATTTTGTAAATGTGAACTTGTTGATATGATTTGTTTACTTTTATATAAACTTGTTTGCCTGTGTCACAAGTGATAATTCAATAAAGGTGTTTAAAAAATACTTAGGAGGTGTAGTGGTATGGGGTTTTGCCCATCACAAGAATTACTGTTTTTGACTAACTTTCACTCATGGTTTTTGCTTTTTTTCTGTTTTGAGTTTATGATTTTGTGCCACTGATTTTGTGTTTGCCATATGGATTGGGTCTATATTATGTAGTCAAAGCTTTAGGTAATTGAATAATAGTAAACATCAAATGGCCACTTCTGCGAATTCTCTCGTAGGGAAAGAATTTGCTTGGCTGAAGGAAAGAAAAATGTCATACCCTAATGGAGTGGGTGGCTTTGACCCCCACCCCCTTCTAACTAAATATACCAACTCCAAAATCACTATACAGTGGAGAAAAGGGCAGATTCCTGATAACAGCCAAGCAAATTTTTTCCCTATGAAAGAATTCACAAAAGTGGCTGTTCGATGTTTACAGCTTTTGTGTTTCAGTGTCAACCTTTAGGTATTCAATTACGTAAAGGTTCGATCACCTAATATAGACCCATATGGATTTCATATAACTAACATGACTTATTGTTCAGTAATTGTAAGCACAGTAAATAAGTGAATCATGCCTAATTAAAAAATGTATTTTATAAAAATTAGACAATAGCAATAGAAACCACAGGGAGAATGTCTTTTATTTTGTTTTGATAAAAAGTCATGTATATATTCACTAAAAAAGACCTGTAATCTAATGCATACTTATTTAACAGTTCGGTTATATAGTGGAGAGGATGAATCACCTTTGAAACAACATCTACCACACAAGCATGAAATACTCTGTGTCCTAGCTGTTGGAGGTCACTGGATAACTACAATGGCCAGTCTTCAGGTATGAAAGAATAGACTAGAATATTTTAGGTAAATTTTCAATCCATTAAATGGAGAGGAAAAAGTACCAATTGCAAATATGAAGAGATATGAACAACACAGATTTCTAACAGGGAAGTACAGCACAAAGACATAACATTAGTTCACTGGTTACCTGCTGCAACACACCCCATTTGACTCTGTTCCATATGATTTTGTTTGTGGCACCTGCTCTGGTGTCTTTGACTTCTATCCAGATGGAATTAGTGATAGCTGGTGCGGCTCTACCATAACTTGATCCATAAAAAATGTTATTTCTTAAACATGACTCAAGCTTTGACAGACTGTGATTCAGCCATTCCAACAATAATATTTTATGTTCTTAAAACTGTACAGAATAACATCCTTCCAATTAAATCTGTAATCTTTTCTATTTCTTTGTAACCAGTGCACTGTTCTTGTCTAAAAACTGATGCAGTTTCAGACTCTGTATTAGATGCAAATATATTGGGTATATCTTTGATGACTTGTATTTAACTAGTGTCTCAGTGGCTGGAAGAACCCCCAGAGGTGGGGGAGAAATGGTGAGACATGTGCTTGCTTGCCTCATTGATTGGGAAGGGTATAGAAATATGCTAGGCACACTGAATCTCATATATCCTCTGGTGGAGGAATTTGGAAGTTACATCCCTAGTGAGGCAGTGCCACACTCCCTGCATATGCCAATGTATATGCCAGCTCTGTGTATGTTATATCATTCCCAGCATGCTAAATGGGAACACAGAGCTGTAAAGGAAAAAAAAGATGAGGACTGTAGTATGCTGGCTCATGCCCAGTTCATTCCGTTGTAGTGCATGGCAGTTACTAATATCCACTTAGATTTAGGCATCCTCTAGGAGGAAGACCCCCCAGTGAATGGCAACACTTGATGTATCAGCACGTGTAAGGAACTGAGGAGAAGGAATACTGCGGCTGGTGTGATGCTTCAAGTCCATGGTAGTTGAGGGGAGAGAAAGGTATTGGGTTCAGTAGCCTGTTTTTCAAGCAGATCAAATGCTGGGTCTTGGAATCGTCGGGTAAGAGTAATAACATTAATTCTTTCTTGTTGAATGATGTCAATCTTGCTATCACTAATTTACATCTATATTACTTCTCTCTCCACAGATCTTTTGATTTTCTGCATTTTGTTTGTAATTACTGTCTCCGTGCCATAACTTGCTACTACCATGCTCTAAACTAGTTAATTTTGTAAATGTGTTACTAAAAATGTAATCAACAAAGGACGCTAAACCACCACAGGATCGAGGACACCAGTTTATTGAGCACTTTAATTCACAGAAAAATGAACTACTTCTGAATAAAAACATTCCATCCTACTAAGCCAAATATGTAAAGGAAGTAGGGTGGGGCAAAAGGTCAGTCTGTTGTGTTGTTTCCTGAGGACTGGTGTAATGGAAATATTGTCATCCATCCCAGGTGCAACATCACTATTCAACAAAATCTGCCAGTGTATTTCTCTGCATGGCACTTTTGTCTCCCAATTCTCCCCTCTTACTTCAAGTGGAACTTCATCTAAACTAAAAAAGAAAACTTCTTAAAAAAAATTGTCACAAACAACAGAATGTTTTAAAAGGGCATTGGTCATTTCCTTGGACTTGATGCAGTAATAGTTTTGTGTTCTCCTTGTAAGTTTATGTTGGGTTTTCCCTGTTTAATATGCTGAACAGGAATTGCATGTTGTGGCATAAATGATACCAAAAGTGTTGCAGTTAAAGCTGTCAGGGCAGGGTAAAGCCCTGTAGTACTGTTGTATGACTAGATTTAGACTCTTGTTTATGAATCAAAATTTGCAAGAACCACATTTGGACATACGACCACGGATGTCATTATAGGTTCATAGATGTTTACTAGGCTAACGACCATGAGTGCCATTTTAAGCTTAGCCATGCATTTCATATCTCTGACAAATTCTGATACCATTGATAAGTGTAAGCAGGGTTTGGGAGATGAAACATTTACAAGCAGAGACCTGGGAGATGAACCATTTACAGGTTGTCTGTGTCCATTAGAGACATAGGTGCCAAACCAGGGATGAATTTCCTGTTCCCCATCCAATTATCCAAGTTGCACTTGAATTGGCTTAGGGAGGAATTATGCTTTACATGGATGGGGAGCCTGTTCCATAGAGAGGGTAGTCTGTGGGACACGCACCTGTCTCTCCAGCAGGTCCTATTTGTATCACAGGCAAGGTTTCAGTCTTACGAATGGGTAATTCTGGTGCTGTTTGTTTTGTGGAAATACAAGAGGTCCATCAGTTTGGAGTCTGACAATGCCCTCTCTGCCAGGCATAGATCCCCCCTCAAAAGCCTGTAGGAGACGGAATACAGTGATAGGGTCTTGAGGCGGTCTGCACAGGACATTTTACTTACACCCTTCATTCCTTTAGTGAGGAACCTATGTGGATGTTCCAGTTGTTGGATATTTCTGGTTAGGTACATACCAAAGGGGGCATTGTACTCGATAGGTCTGATGAATGCCGAATACAGTGGAACAATGACTTCCTTGGACTTAGATGCCATACCTTTGTTTATAAGTTGCACAACATAGAATGATTTCCTCACCACTGTAGACACGTGATGGTCAAAGACTAGAGTACTATCTGTGTGTGTCCCTAAGTCCCTGACTACTGGGTCAGCTCTAAGGGGTATGTTGTTAATATGATAGTTACCAGGGGTGGATGACTTCCCAAAGAATACTGTTATGCATTTCTTGGCATTTAGTTCTAGTCCATGGCTCTGACACCAGTTGTTTCTGTGTCAACCCCTCCTGGAGAATATTTGTGTCAGTGTGGGATTCAATGTCGGCTCCTAATTTGCAATAATCTGCAAATTTAGTCAGTCAGAGACCACTGATGTTGGCCTTCACTTCAGAGAAGTAAAAACCAAAAAGGAGCAGTCCAAGGACTAAACCCTGAGAGACTTCACTTGTGACTGGCTGTTTTATAGAGGTGGACTCCCCAATTCTAACTTTGAGTCCTGGCTGTGAGCCAGTTGACTATCCACCGGGTGACATATGATTTTGTACATAACCTTTTGAGTTTGTCAACAATGCCTGAGTGGGGTATTGTGTTAAATGCCTTGGCCAGGTCAACGTAGGCAGTGTGAACTATTTTTCCTTCATCCATTGCTTTGGTTATCTTCTCAAGTAAGTCCACCAGGTTGAGTAGGCATTATCTGCCCTTGACGAAACCAAACTGGGTTGGGTCCAATGTCTGGGTGTTTACTATATCCCTTTTGATCATTTCCATGATGATTCTTTCCATGGCTTTACATGTTAGACTAGTGAGACTTATGGGTCTGTACTTTCCAGGGTCTGTAGATGGCCCACCCTTGTGCAGATGGATGGCCGTTGCTGTTCTCCATTCATGAGGCATGAAGCCTGTTTGGAGGCTACAGTTAAATAGTTATTCCAGAGGCCCTGATAAGTCATGTTTCATGCTACTTAGATGGCATCCTGGAATGTTGTCTGGGCCCATTGATGCAGTGTTCTTGGTCTTGGAGAGAGCATTATGGACCTGTTCCCTAGTGATAGTAGAGGGAATTATATTTGATGGCATTTCCCATGGGAAGGTTGAGGGGGGAGAGAAGGGGTAAAGTTGGAACTGAATTTATCAGCCAGGAGTTTTGCTATAGCTTCTGGCTTAATATAGGTGGCTCCATTTTTAATGATCTCTACACACAATTGTGTATTGCCTTTAACATTGTGGACATAGCTTAAGAATGCTTTGTTATTATCCTTGGCCTGGGAGGCCAAACTTGCTTCAAATTTGGCTTTGGTAGACTTTGTGCTCTGAGGTTTGCTTTATTTGATGAGAGTGCTTTTATGCTGCTAGGTGCTGGACCTGCTAATTTTTGCCATGATTTTCTTCATTATGTTATACAGGCTATTGATTTTCTGATTCCACCAGGGTGGCCTGTCTATTGAGTTAGTTCTGTACTTCTTCCTGCTAGGTACTGTTGACTCTATGCAGCTATTAACATGCTTGTACAGGGTTTCTGTGAACAGTTCTTTATAGGTAGTAGTGTTCTCAGGGTTTATGGGGGGCTTGAAATTTTGCCATGTTATCACTTTATAGCAGGTTAGCCTTAGCCTGAATATCCCAGGTTTAGCTGGGGGTTCAGGTTTTATTTTTACTTCAAAGGAGACCATTTTGTGTTCTGACCTTCCCAGGGAAGACATTACAATAGGGGGTGTGCAGCACTCTCCCATATTAATGAGGACCAGATCCAGTATATTTGCACCCCTGGTTGGTGTATTGGATATCTGCCTTGGCCAGTTCAGGCCAAATATACATCAGTAAGCTTTATTTGTTGCCCAAGATTGACCATACCTTATCGTGATTGAAATGGTGTAGAATCATTGATTTTAGAAAAAAAATATTCACCTCTGTACCCGAGGTTTTAGTCATAGGTTCATGTAAAACAAAGGCAAATCTGGTTGTTCTCTTTCCACAGAAGTACCCCATTATGTCATTCAATACTTCCAAAGAATTGCCTCTGGCATGGAACATCTCCTTCAAAATGTGACACTCCTTCAGGATATTGTCATTGTTCAGGGAAAATCTAGAAAGCCAAACAAACTGCCCCTTCATGATCCCAATTTTCTTTGTCAAAAACTATGTGCACTAACAAAGTGGTAGAAGTGCTTGGAGTGGGTAGGGTTTCTCAACATATCTGAATGAAAAACATGATTTTTTCACCACTTTTGCATCCAAAAAAGGTATAACACAGTCACCCACCTGAAATGTAAAGTCCAAAAATTAGGTGGTTGCCCTGACAAAATCAAAAAAATTCTTCCAAGGTATCACTGGTGCCATGCCAAAGGATGATAATATCATACAAGAAACTTTAAGGAATGGGATCAATGTGTTCTTCTGAATATACTCTTCCCAGTAACATAATCCCAGATTTAAAAATACAAGTGGGAATGAAGCTCCCCATTGTGGTCTCAGAAAGCTGCTTGAAAATTCCCCTTTGAATGTTTTAAAAAAAAAAAAAAAAGTTGTATAGAGCAAGGTCCACAAATAAACAAACATGGCTTGCCTTGTTCCTTGAAGTAACTCATTGCAAAAGTTTACATTTTCATCACTCACACATTTTATCTATTGCAATTTTTCCATTTTTACTATTCAAATATATATTCACATCCACTGTTATACATAACATAATAAATTGGTACTGTACTGTATTCAATAAAATCCTGTGGTCCACCATACATTTATTTATTTATTTAATTTTGATTATGGTGACAACCTGGGTTGAGTCCCATCTTCAGTGAAAGAATAGCTCAACATTCTATAGTAAGACAGATATTTTATAATATAAATATAATAACGTGTAGTAGTTAGGAAGCAGTAAGTATATATATTATGACTATCAAAGACCAAGTACAAGTGTAGATACTGCAAGTAGCAATGGCAGTATCACAAGCCTTAATATCAACATGCAAAATATAAAATGTGTAACTTATTTTTCATATAAATTTCTGAAACCATTTATGTCGGTGCATAATATCAAAATAAATTGATCAACATTATGCACATCGACACTCTACTATGCATGCACCGAGAATTAATCTCAGTGCATGCAAAACTTAAAAAAAAAAAAAAAAAAAACACAAAGCATTGTTTTTTTTAGGGGGGGGGTCAGGTTACTCTGGTATAGCAGTGTGCTCTGTTTTCTAACATCATTACTTTTTAACAGTTGTTCTTGAGAAGCCTCATATTCATTCAATCTTTCATTAATTTCAGGCTTAGATTTCTGCAGCTCATCTGGCTAGCTACTTAAAGTTTCTTCTAAACTGTCCAACCTTATGTCATTTGCCTTTATATATTCATCCACTTTATCATGCATTTTAAACACCTTTGAATGTGTTTGATTTATTTTTCCTCTAAATTACTGAAAGACATCTCCTGCACAAAAAAAATGTAACCTGAGCTGCTTTTTGCTAAACAGCTGCAAGACTGGTCACCACCACAGAGATTTTTCTTCTCTTTTTCTGCTTGATTTTATCTTGCTTTCTCTAGATTTCAACTCTGCTGACATCCAGACAATATACTGGCTAGACAGTTGCTGAACTTTACCCAGCTTACAGGACTTCCAGGATAGCTATATACTGATCAACAGCCATATTTTAGCTGTCCTAGTGTGAAACAAAAACTGAGAAAAGGAAGCCAATGAAATAGTTGGTTTGGGAGTAAGAACCCTGTCTGGATGGTAGCAAAGAAGAATTTTGGAGAACCAGAAAGACAATAAACCAGAAAATGTGAAGAGAAAACACTGGTTGGGAAGAATCATACAGTTGTTCAGAAAAAGACATTTGAGCTTTAGCTTTGGTACAAGAGATAGCTTCCAGTAATTTAGAGGACAAAATAAATCAAATGTACCCGGAGGCAATTAAAATAAATGAAAACATTAAAGGACTATAGTAACTCAGATAGCTATAACTAACTATTCAGATGAACTGCTAAAACTGCAAAAATCAGAGATTAAAATGAAGAAAAGGCTGCGTGAGTATGAGGCTTTTCAAGAAGAGTTGTTTCAAAAATATTAAAGTTAGAAGGTAGAGCACACAGATAAAATCTGAGATTTTCTGCTGGAAACAGTATTACATGTCTGAAAGCACAAATAAGCAACTTGACTGGTGTTCCACAACAGAAATTTTAATTGAAAAGGCACATTGAGTGTATGCTGCAAACCTGGTCATGAGAAAACAGACAAGGCCTATATTAGTAAAGATGCAGTCACGCCTGCAGAAAGACTTGATCCTTGCAAAAATGTGGCAGAAAGGAAAAGTATTAAAATTTGGTCACAGCAGAATGTTTGTGAAAAGTAAGTAGTAACTGTACACCAGGCAGAATAGAACCAGATTTATGCCAGCAATCAGGGAGTATCAAGGGGCAGGTGTGAGATTCAAGCTGCTGTATCCAGCAGTCTTCAGAATATTTTTCAGGTTCATCAAAAATATTTTTGGCTATAGAACAGGTTAAGGAGGGAGGAAATATAATGTTTATGCAACAAAAAGTGAGCCAACAAACAGAAGGCGATCTGCTTCTCATTCTTTTGACAATAAAGTTCATAGAGAGATTTTGCCAGTGAAACATGTTCCATTGCTCCAAAGAAAAGGCTTGAGAAACTGAAAAAAGCACAATAGTTGACTAGAAAAATCAAGTGCGTCTTGGACTTGAGTTAATCACTAGGGCATATAAAATATTGCATGTTAACTATAAGAATAAATCAGAGGAGGTTAGAAAAATGGGGAAGAGAGACTGGAAAAACAGTTTACAGGGGAACAATGCAGCACATATGTATGGCTCCCAAATATGCAACAAAGTTCAGAAGGTTTATAAGTTTTGCCTGGAAGTGTTTGTATATTTTATACCCCAAGCAGAATTCAAAATGTTTTTCCTAGGTAGGAAGCAAATATTGAAGGTGTGATGGAGAAGATTTATCAAGCTATTTTCATATCAATGGTATTGTTGATTTTAAGGTTTATGATATTGCTATTATTATTTGTAGTTACCATTGCTAATTATGTACAGTGTTTTAGAAAATATTTGATTTGGTTCTGATTTCCACCAGTCTTGAACTTTTACTTAGGCAGTTTGTAGTTGTCAAAGGTAATGAGTCTGGTCATATCCACATTCAGACATAACAGACACTAATAATAGAATAATAACAGAATTACCCATTCTAAAGACTTAAACCTTGCCTGTGATACAAATTGAACCTGCTGGAGAGATAGGTATGTATCATAGAGACTAACCCATCTATGGAACAGGCCCCCCATCTATGTGAAGCAGAGTCCCTCCCTAACCCAATTCAAGTGCAACTTGGACAATTGGATGGGAAACCAGAAATTCATCCCTGGTTTGGCAGCTGTTTCTAATAGACACAGGTAACTGGTTCATCTCACAGGCCCATGCTTAAACTTGACAAGTGTATTAGAACTTGGCAGAGATTTGGGATGCATGGCTAGGCTTAAAAAGGCTCTTGTGGTTGTTAGCCTAGTAAACACCTGTGAACCTATGAGCTGTTTTCAGAAACCGGCACTCAACTTTAGGGAACTCACTTATGTTTGGCTTCTACATTTTTAGACTTGTTCCAGAGCAAAGGACAGTAGAATTGTTTACATACTGCAGTAATGTAAAGCCAACAGTGTCCTTCCACATATTCATGAAGTAATTCCTTTCTGTCACATTAGAAGTGATGGGCAGATTCTATATGGAGAGCATACATGCTGTTATTTTTTTATTTTTTTGCAGCCTGTTTAGTAGGCACTTCCCAGCCAGTTTATTTATTATCTAACATGTAAGATGCTGTGGATACACACACAGTATTTCCAGATGCAGATCTCTCTGCATCAAGCACAGTTTCCCATAAGAGCACACAGGAAACAGAGTCTATCTGTCTCCCTCCAGGTCCTTAGTAAGACTCCCCACTGGTACAGCTGTAAGGTTATGTCCTCAGCCAAGTGTCCAAGGCAAGCCCTCCGGCACCCTGTCTGTGAAACCAGTGATTTGTGTCCCTGCCCCAAGTAGCTGACACACGCACTCTTTGAGATTTTAATTTTTACACACACACACACACACACACACACACACACACACACACACACACACACACACACACACACACACACACACACACACACACCTACCTACCTGGGAAAGGCTGGCACAGATTACCTGCTGTGCCTCCTTCTGCCCAGACTATAAGGTAGTTATCACTACCATCACTTAGTTACTATAAGGCTCTTAAAAGGGTATCCAGTTACACTGTGTGAAGTTAATATTAGTACAAATGGCAATGTTGACTAAACAGCAGGGCTTTCAGGAGTGGCCAGAGCTGTCACCAAAAAAATATGTGCAAATACTCTCTAAACTTAAATATTTACTAAAAAGGACCAGCCACAATGAAAAGTTTAAATATATTTAACAGTAAATAATAAAAGAACATGACAATACTAAATATCTATTTACAGAAAACACCAGTGTTTTAGTCACAAGAAGTACTAAAAATAACACCCTACACAAGCCTTAAATTTTGCCTTTAAGGACAAGTATAAGCAAGTGTTTCTGGGTGGTGTTAACAAACATACCCAGTTTTGGCGGTACTTTGCAGGAGACCTTGCATCTGGTGGTGCTGCAGGAGCAACTTCCCTTTGCTTTGTCTACCCTCTTGATTTTGCCAGAACCCGTCTGGCAGCTGATGTTGGCAAAGTTGCAACGGACAGAGAATTCCATGGTCTTGGTGATTGCCTTGTAAAAACCTTCAAGTCTGATGGTCTTAAAGGCTTGTACCAAGGCTTCAATGTTTCAGTCCAGGGCATTATCATCTACAGAGATGCTTACTTTGGTATCTATGACACAGCTAAACGTAGGCACTACACATTTCTGTGGTTTGCTTTTCCTTTTTTGTTACAGGAGTTCCATATTGTGTAGTAATGTTTTTCCTTAAGACACAGGTATTGACTGAAACATAATGGGACTGCTTATCCAAAAGTATAAATTTGAGTTCATACTTCTGTTGAATTAACTAGTCAGCAAATGTATGCACGTCTTAGTTGAGGTAAAAGATATGAATGGTATATGGGTACCATGGAAGATTAACCCATTTTATAAAAATGGGATCTGATGTTGTAAATCTTTGTTCAGTCATCAGAACTGATACGTCTGTTTCCCAGCTCGCGCAAGCCAAAAACTTTCAGCTGGGACCTACCCATGGTGCCCCTCTTTTAGTTACTCCAGATCTTGTTTGCCGCATTCCTAGTAAGACGTGTTAGCTGTCTGTCTCAAAGCTAAGTAGAAAATTGTTAATTTTAAGACAATTTCTCCAAACTTATTTAATTTTTAGTCAAGTTAGCTTTTTCTCACTGTCACCTGTTTCCTACCCTTTTCCTTGGTAATTTAAATTTTTTTACCTTTATTGGTACTGTCCCCCTTTTGTCTTTGACAGGCCTTTCCTTTTTACTAGTGGTATTTTTTAAAATAACATCACTGGTATTTTCTCCCTTAATTTTTCTATAGGATAGTCTTCTTGCCTTACCATGTCAGACAAAGCTAAGTTGGGATTTAAACAGTATGACAAGTGTGGACGTAATATGCCTAACTCAGATCCACATGTTCGTTGTCTACTGTTTGGGCATGGGTCATATTAAAGTTGACTGTGACACTTGTGCTATTTTTAGTGATCAGACACTAGCAGAACATAAAAATAAACCTATTTTAAAAGATTTACTCGACACCTTTTTCCGAAGCTCTATCTGGGTTGGAGGTCTCACCCCCTCCAAAGACCAAAAAACATAAGGAAAACCTTCCTGCATCTGTCTGTTATGGAACAGAGTTGGCTATGTGCTTCAGCGCAGACCTCATTGGCACCAGGCTGTGTCCTCTCCCTCGATGCTGGCCATGATATTCACTCCTATTTCAGTTCCAACTTCGGTGCCGTCCTTGGATCCCACATCGGCTCTGACTGTACGTGCTTCCCCGGCCACAGTGCCGAGTTTCTTTGGCTCCATTGGCTCCAAAACTCGATGGGGCAGAGGGTGGCCCCTTTCTAGAAAGACCTGATTCCCCTTCAGCAGCCTCCTTTAGATCCACTAGGATTTTTTTTTAACTAAACCTGGTGCGGGTTGTGGATTACTTCTGGCAGCTAGGAAATTGCCCATTCCAGCTAGACCTTCCGTCCCTCCTGGCTCGGAATCTTTTACCACATCTTCCCCTGTTTGTCCTCCTCCAGCATCCACCCTGATCTCTGTACCGATGTCCACTTCAGTACATACTGTCTCTACTCAGACAGCAAGCAGCAATTCCCCTGTCCGCACCAACTACCCTTGCTGGATCGGCTGATGCTTTCTTGGAGTGGTGCTTTGACCATCCATACCTTGGTAGCTAGTCCAGTGCCTATTTTCTCGCTGGCACCATCTGTCCATGGTTACAATTGCTTCCAGTTCTCTTGGAACCCCTCAACTGGGGGTGGGGTGTGACCCCGGTTCTGAGGTTGTCCCTCCCGGTTCTGGGCTCCCATCCCTCGAGTGGGCCTGCTGTACAGGTGATGGCGAAGGTCCTCCATTCTGAAGGCTCACAGCACCAATGACACCTGTATCCGAACCCCCAACTAGCATGCGCCTCTCCCAACCCGCTATTTCAGGACCCCAGGCATGGGAGTCACAAGAACCCTCTTTGAAGGGAACCCCTTCTCTGGAGTTCTCCTCAGAAGATCCCACTGGAGAGCCACCCTGGAAGAAACGGTGCAAGAGGAAGCACCTTGATTCCCTGGGGGGATCTATCTTAGAAGGCACTGTGATGAGGGGGAAGGGTCCCCACTGTCTCCCCCAGACTACATTTCATTTGGAGACATTCTCGAAATCCTCAAGCAGTGGGGAGACAAAGTCCTCTAACCCTTCTTAGGAATCTGTGTTCCTGCAGGCCTTCCGTGCCCAGCCATCTACTTCCTGCATGACCCCACCGGCAGATGACCTTGTTAAATTAATTGTGCAGCGTGCCTGGAAGGCCCCGGACAATGTAAAATCTGTCCCCCGGAGGCCAGACAAAATTTAATCTACACCTGAAGACCAGCCCCACTAGTCCAAGCAGTTGACGGTTGATTCTATGGTCATGGTGGCGGCCACCAAGAGGGAACTGGCAGAAGATAGCTCCACTGCCCATCTTCCTAAAACATTTGAGTCCCGGACCATGGGCAGACCAGGGAAGCGGACCTATGCTTCAGTGACATTCGCCATTCAGTCGCTGAACTATCTGACACACTTTACTCTCCTCCAGAGACCTAATTTCTGAAATGTCTCCCTCTTTGGTGGGGGTACTGCCTGATGAGGTGCATGATGCTGTCGCCTCGCAGCTAGCTACCCTTGAATCCATCTTCAACTTCTTGATGCATCTGATATCGTCTCACCACTGAGGGGGCAGCTTGAGCTGCCACATTTGGTGTTATGGTGACCACAAACGCTTCACTGTTAGGGTGTGGGGGGGGCATTTCCAGGGAAACTGTCCAAGGCATCTGGTCCCCCATTGAGGCCAGACCCTTTTAAATCTTCCTTAGTCAATGCACCTGTCAGCAAATCTGCACCTTTTTGGACCCAAGGTACGAGAGACACTTGCACGTAGTGAGAAAGATGGAAAGACCTTGTCTGCTGTGGGCATATGCTTTTCCAACCCCCAGAGGTCCTACTCCAGGAACCAGAAGGGGAGGAAAGATGTGGTTCAAAAAATCCCAAGGATCCTTTCATGGCACTCATGGTGAACAATCCCCCCCCCCCGAGGCAGAGGGGGCAACTTGTATGGAAGGGGGTCCATGTAACCAGGGAGCTAGATTCTTTCTTTCTCCAGCAGACCCTACCAGCGCTTCTGAGCAGCAGCCCGATTGCTTTCCTCTGGAAGCAGTCGGAGTTCATTTTTCTCTGCATCTACCAGCCTGGCATCTTATTCCTACCAATGTTTGGGTGCAGAGAATATCCAGAGGCTGCCAAATACCATTCGATTTTAGCTTCCAGACCTGTCAAAAGAATTCCCCGATGTACCACCCAGTCAGAGGGAACTAGCAGCCTTAGAAATAGAAAAGCTGCTAAGAAAGAGTCATCCAACCAGTCCCACCAGATAGGATCTGGGTTTTACTCTAGGTTTTTAGTGTCATAAAACAGGGGACTGGAGACCAATCCTGGATCTCAGCCTTCTGAACAAATTTATCAAACCTTAAAAATTTTGGATGGTCACAGTACAGTCCATTCTTCCCTTCCTAGGGAGGGACAATTGGATATGCTGTGTAGACCTCCAGGATGCATACTACCACATAAAGATAGATCACTGCTCCCAGAGGTTTCTCTGCTTCCAGCTGGGAGCCAATCACTACCAATTCAGGGCACTGCCATTCAGTCTCTCGACAGTCCCCCCCCCCCCCCAGTGTTCACCAAATGTATGGCAGTTGTGGTAGCTCATCTTCAACTACAAGGATTCCAGGTGTTTTCCTATCTAGACAATTGGCTCCTTACCGCTCTGACCAGGAATCTCCTAGTCCGCAGCCTCTTACATTCAAGCTCTCGCTCTCCGCTTGGGGATTACAATCAACAAAGACAAATCTCAAATGTCCCCAAAGAAGACAATGGAATTTATTGAAGCGGACTTCGCCACAACATCCTTTCAAGCCCCCCCCCCCTTCACAGGTTTTTGAAAATAGACACCAAATCCAAGGCCGCCTTCCTCAGACCTGTGTACCGGCACATCTTGTACTACAACTCTTGGGCTCCATGGCAGCTGCCATTACGTTAGTACCACTGGCGAGCCTGCACGTGAGAATCCTGCAGTGGCTCCTTTCCACTCAGTGGTTGCTAACTCGACCACATGATACGCCTTGCAAACCATTGCAAGGATGTAAAGCTATGGTGGATGAAGCCACAAACAAATCTTTGTCGACCGTTCTGTCTTCCCCCACCCACAGCCACAGTGACCACAAATGCTTCACTGTTGGGGTGGGGGGACATTTCCAGGGAAACTGTTCAAGGCACCTGGTCCCCCATGGAGGTCAATTTGCACATATTTCCTAGAACTGAGAGCAGTTTTTAGCGTTGCAAGCGTTCCATGCATCCCTACCCTCGGGGACCATTGCAGTTCAGACAAACAACATGTCCGTTGTCTGGTACATCAACAAGCAAGGCAGAACTAGGTCTTACCCCCTGTGTTGGCAAGCCATGAGGATTTGACACTGGGCGATAGCTTCCAACCGCTTTCTTATAGCAACGCACATTCCTGGGAGTTCCAACCTTATTGCGGACAATATGAGCAGGAACATCCTAATGCCTTACAAGTGGTCCCTCAACCCTGTAACAGCAGATCAAATCTTCCAGCGCTGGGGCGAGCCTTGCTGCAACCTGTTTGCTTCCCCTCTAAACTACAAATGCAGAAGCTATTTGGCCCTGATTCCCCCCTCGGGAGGAACCACCGAGGGATGCTATAACACACGATTGGCCCCTGGGTCTTCTGTATGCTTTTTCCCCCATTTCCCCTCATCCCAAAATTTCTCCAGAAAGCTCAGAGGTTGAGAAGCCGTGATCCTCATTGCCCCCTACTGGCCACGTCAAGTCTGGTTCCAGTTTTCTATGGCCTCTTCTGATTCACCGCCCGTGGATCCTGGATTATTCCCAGGACCTGTTATCTCATCCTCACTGACTGACTGATTAATCCGAACCTGCACAGTCTCAGGCTCACAGCTTGGTTTCTCCACTTCCAGTGTGCCAGGCTGCCTGACATCCCATCTCCTGTTTGTGAAATTCTTCTGGCCTCATACAAACATTCCACTAGAAAGGGTTATTCTAGTAAATGGACTAGGTTCTCTATTTGGGCCAAAGACTAGAACTTGGACACTTTCTATGCCTATTCAAAAGATCCTACAATACCGGACTACTCTCTTACATGCAGGCGCCTCAGCTTCAACTGTCGCTGTACATTTAGTAGCCATCGCCAATTTTTGTTATGGTCTTGATTAATTCTTCAACTATGTCACAATGCCAATGCAAGACCATTTTGAAGGGAGTATTACATGTCAAGCCTCCCTATGAACCCTGGGACTTGACTCTGGTGCTTCAGTCTCTCTCAGGTTCTCCCTTCGAGCCCTTTGATTCATGTGATTTGAAATTTTTGTCTTTGGAAAACAATACCTTTGGTAGCACTTACCTCAGAGAGAAGAGTGTCTGACCTGCAGGCCTTGAGTGTCGAGTCCTTACTTTATCTTCCACTCGGATAGTGTCCCTTTGCACTGACGCTTCTTTCTTGCCCAAGGTAATTTCTGTTTTTTCCATTAACCAATCTATTGACCTGCCGGTTTTCTTCCCTCAACATTCTAATAGAGGGGAGTACATTTTGCATACCCTTGAAGTGCATCGGCAGCTTCGTTGTTTGGACAGGACTAAATCTTTCAGGAAAACAGATAAATTGTTTGTGGCCTTTGCAGGACCCAGATTGGGTAAAGCTGTTTCCAAAGTGACTTTATCCTCTTGGCTTAGAAACGTCATTACCTTTATCTACAACAGAGTAAGCTATCCTTACCTTCCATAGTAAAGGCTCATTCTACCAGGTCTATGGCTACTTCTGTAGCTTTTCATTCCAGAGCCTCTATGGATGATATATGTGCAGCAGCCACTTGGGCAAGACCTCCTACCTTTAGATCTCATTAGAAATTGGATTTGGCCTTCAGGAGACTAGCATCTTTTGGATCTGTGGTGCTTAGGACTAGCCTTCCTTAGGGCCACCAAGGGCTCGAGTTGTCCTATCTGTAATGAATGAACAAAGATTTACATCAGATAAAGAAGTTGTCTTACCATACATTCCACCTGTGTTGTAGATCTTTGTTCATTCATTACTTCCCACCCTCCTTCCCCCTGCCTGGACTCCTTGTAGACTTTAGGAACTCCTGGTTAGGGTATTTGCTCAGACAGAGCCTCCTATTTTTTCTATTTCTACATCTTTTATCTAGGGCAGGCAAACTGATCTGGAGTAACTAGTTGAGGGGCATTGTGATTGGGTTTTGGCTGAGAGTTTTTGGCTTGCGCGAGCTGGGAACGGCTGTATCTGTTAGAGGACTGAACCATGGTCCTATCTAATGAATGAACAAAGATCTACAACTTGGATGGAACGTTGTGGTAAGACGCAACTTCTTTTTTTCATAATTTTCAGGGTATGGAAGTAATTTTAAAAAGGAAATTTATCAGATTTTTCTAGTTGCTTTGGTATTTGCTTGTTCTGAGTGAATAGGGTAAATTGAGTGGTGGGAGGATGGCATAATGGTTAAGGTGTTTACCTTGCAGAGACAAGGTGCAGGGCTTGATTCTCACATGGGTTAATGGGCTAGGCTTAAAATGGCCCACAAGGGCAGTTATTCTAGTACTAATCTATGAACCTATGAACCAATGGAATGTTTCACACAGTTGTAGAAAATAAGCATTTAGCTAATCTCGCTATCTATTCCTGATTGACTAAAATAATTACTGTTCCTACTTACTGAATAGAGCAAGGCAAGATGGGGGAGTGGTCCTTGTTGTCAATTCCAAGACAAAGTACAGAATGCTGCTGAGACTTCAGTCTCCTCGAATATTAAAACATTATTTCTGTACAGAATGACATCACATACATCTGGTCATTTGATTCTGTTTCCCATGGTATCATCAGCACTAGAAATTAACAGGGTTTAGCACCCATGTGCTACAAATACATACACGTAGAGCATTGCTCAGATGTGGTGCAGCTGCTGGAAGTCTTAAAACCATTCCACTCTTCCTGCACCTATTCTCTAGCACAGACATTGGATCTCTGGCTCCATTCAAAACTGTGAGATAACGTCTTAATGGCTTAACCCATAAAGTAATTTAATTTCAAGTATATTTTTTTCCAAAGTCTGGTATATTAACCTCTTCTCTCCCAGTATATGCTGTTACAATGTGTACATTTTAACAGTTACAGTAATGCATGTACATTTCTTTTCCTTTCAGTAGGGCACACTGTTGATGCATTTTAACACAAGAAAACATCACAAATACATTTTCAGCACAAGCATCTGTACACATCAGTTTTGCTGGCATATTGTACACATCTACTGTCCTACTTCTCCTGGCATGGCTGGCAGTACCTCATATTATAACCTCTCTTCCCCTTTGAAGACTCAAGCTAGTTTTTCAAATGCCCCTTGAGAAACGTTGCTTGAGAGGTATGAGCCTATCTGGGAATACATTATTGCATACCCTGTATTGAGAGCCCATCTGCATTGGCATTGCTAACCCCACTATGGTGCTGCACTGTCATATATGCCTGCAACCCTAGGCTCCAAGCATATATGACAGCGCATCATCCCACAACGGTGCTGCTCTGTCATATATGCCTGCAACCCTAGGCTCCACCATAGTAACTTGGCTTTTTGCTGGCTGGCCCACTGTAGCTTTAGATCCTCTTCAGACTTCTCCTCCCTCCTACTGCAAATACTTAGCACCAGGGCCTCTCTATCATGGTATATTTTTTATCATGTTAACATGCTACAATTTGTGCTCCTGGCTCCTGCCTAGCAGTTCTACCATGTAGTTAACATTACTGACCTTCCTTACCACTCTGAAGTGTCCCACCAAGCTGCCTGCAGCTTAGTGTCTGACAGGAATGAGAGCTGCCACCTGCTGCCCTACAGCATATTCTTTGGCTTGAGCATTTCTGTCATACTAGACCTTTTTCTGGTGTTGGGCTTCTGCCAGGTTCTCCTGGGCCTAGCCCATGAACTCCCTGAGCCTTGTCCTGAGGTTTAGGACATAAGCTACAACAGACTCCTTGTGGTATTCACACTTATCCTCCCACTCATCACGAATCAGATCTAAAGGTCCCCTCATCCTATGTCCATGGGTCTACTTCATAACATTGAGACCATAACATCGAAAATTCAAAACACTGAAAACCCAAAATATTGAAAACTCTGAACATTGAAAGTGTTCTTCATAGGTTCATAGGTGTGTACTAGACTAATGGCCATGGGGCCTTTACAAGCCTAGCCATAGGATTACCATGGCATCATGCCACACGACCTTACTTCTCAGTGCCTCTGTCGAGTAGACCCACTGGAGTTATCCCTGAGGTGAATTTTCTTTATCCCATCCACTCATCAAGATCCCTGTTGAAAAGGATCAGTGAGTTGCTCTGCTCGACATGTATGGGAAGTCTATTCCATAGCATGGGCAGTCTCTGGATTATAAACCTGTTCCTCCAATACTTTCTGTTGATTGTGGTAATGAGGTTGAGGTCTCTGGAGCATGTGGTGTGGAGGGATTGTGATTTCTTTAGATGTAGCATTTCTAACAGAGCTGGGTCAGACATGGCTTTGTATGTCAAGCAGAGATTGCCTCTAAGTAGGCAATATGAGACAGAGAATATTTGGAGTTTTATTGAGTCTGTCCATATAGGACAAGTGTTTAAGGCCTAGGATCCTCTTTGTGAGGTACTTTTGTAGCCTCTCCAGTTGTTGCAGGTGTCTAGTGAGGTACATGCCAAATGGGGCATTGTACTCGATGATTGGCCTAATGAGGGAACAGTAGAGGGAGACCATGACCTCTTTCTTCCTGGATGTAAAACCCTTAATAATGAGATGTGCCATGTAGGACTTTCTGACCACAGTGGCAATGTAGTGATCAAAAGAGAGGTTGCTGTTAACCTGTGTTCCCAGATGTCTTATAGCACCTTCTGCGTTCAAGTGGACTACCACCAATGTGGTAATTCATGGGAATCGGGTTTTTCACAAAGGGGATGATGACACATTTTTGGCATTGAGCTTAAGGCCATGGTTCTGACACCAGTCGGTCTCAGTGAGGCCATTCTTTAGGATGTCAACATCACTTGGGGAGGTAATAATAGCTCCCAACTTGCATTTTTCTGTGAACTTTGTCAGCCAGAGTCCCTTTGTGTTGGCCTGGACTTCAGAGAAGTAGATACCAAACAGGAGAGGACCCAGGACCAAACCCTGTGGGACCCCACTCGTGACTAGTCGGCAGTCTGACTTAGAGTCAGCTACTTTCACACTGTGGGTTCTATCTGTGAGCCAGTTTGCAACCCACCTAGTGATACAGGGGTTGATGCCTAGCTTAGTGAGTTTTTCTATGATTCCTGAGTGGGGAATGGTATCAAAGGCCTTAGCCAGATCAAAGTAGGCTGTATGAACCACCTTGCCTTCATCCACAGCTCTTGTGACTGACTCAAAGAAGTCGACCAAGTTGAGCAGGCATGATTTACCCTTCACAAACCCAAACTATGTGGGATCCAGAGTTTGGAGATTCCCTATATCCTTATTTATTAGGTCCATGATGATGCATTCCATAGCTTTGCATATCAGACTCGTCAGGATGAGGCGATAGTTCCCAGAGTCTGTAGTCATTCCTCTTTTGTGGAGAAGGATGACTACAGCAGTGCACCATTCGGTAGGGACAAAGCCTGAGGTGAGGCTGTGATTGAACAGGAAACACAGATGAGGTGCCACTTCACTCTGTAGTTCATGTAGAACACAGCCAGGGATATTGTTAGGTCCCATAAAAGCTGTATTCCTGGCCTTAGACAGTGCTGTTTTAATCTGTGCAGCAGTAATACTGGGTGCCTGGCAGTCTACCGGTATTGTGATTGGTCCTTTTGTGGGGGGGGGGGGAGTAAAGTTGGCACTGAATCTGTCAGCCAGTATATTGGTAGTATCTGTTGGCTCAGTATAGGAGGTACCATTGTGCAGTAGCTCAGAGCAAATCTGGGTATTGCCATGGAGATTCTTTACATAACTATGGAAGGCCTTGTAGTTGTCTTTACTATCTGCTTCAGTTCTGTTTTCATAGCTAGCTTTAGAGGATTTGATGAGGCATCTCAACTTTTTGTTGAGGCTGATAAGGGAGTTGTAACAATCTTGGGACTTCACCTTATTCCGCATCAGTTTCCTCCTCCTGTTGTAGAGTTTGTTTATGGCAGGGATCACCAGATTGGCTTCCTTTTTTTGGAGAGCATCTTGGTTCTATTGGATATGGTGAGATCCATGCATTTGTGTACGTGTTCGTACAGTGCATTGGTGTATGATTCGGTGGTCTTGCAATTATTCTCCATTTGCATGGGTACCGTGACATTACCCACTTCTGTTTTTAGGAGCCCAAGTTGGCTTTGGAGAAGTTTTTCATGGTGGTTACCTTTGCAGGGGTGGGGGGTGGGAGGGATGTAGATTTCCAAGGTGATTAGTTTGCAGTCGGATCTAACCAGGGAGGAGCCAAATATTGGTGTAGAGCAATGGTTGTCCATGTTAGTAATGACCAGATCAAGGATGTTGCTACCTCTAGTGGGGGTAAGAACGAGCTGGTCTAGGGCATTGGAATTAATGAAGTCCAGGAAATGTTGGGCAATGTATTGGTACAAGAGAAGTTTTCCCAGTTAATGGAGGGGTAGTTGAAGTCACCTAGTATGAGAGTGTTAGGTTGGACCCTAATGTTCTCCAGGGTGCTTAGGAACGTGGAGTGCAAGTCTTGGAACATGGTTGGGGACCTATAGCAGGCTACAACCTGATTCACTGTCTTACCCAATGTTAGCTGCACCTGAAGTATCTCTGATGCGTTATGTTGGGCTACCAATCTGGAGGTGTGCACATCCTTTATGAATATGGAAACACCACTGCCTTTGGTGCTTCGGTCCAAGTTCTCAGGCCGAAAGGTGTGGAATGAGTTGTAGCCTGATACTGTAGGGGTGCCTTCTGCTGCCTTGAACTAGGTATCTGTTACAGCACAAATGTCCATTTTAAGGAGTGCTTCGAGCGAGTGCATTTTGAGATTTAGACTTCTAACATTGAGTAGCATGACCCTCAGATTGCATTTGTTTGTACCTGTTACGTTGGTAATTTGGTCTTTGGAACACCACCTAAAAAAGGCACTATAGGGGTGGCAAGAGCCTTGGCCAGTATCTGGAAGCCCAGCAGTGACAGATGCAGGCCATCTCTGGCAAAGCATTGAGATCTGTCAGTCACATCATTCCAGGCAGACAGATACTGGATCCCCTTTGAATGACACCAGAAACTTAGCCAATTGTTGAAATTGATCATTTCCTGCTTGTACTGTGGTATCATTTTGGATGATGGCAGGATATTGCTCAGGGCTAGAGTCATACCCACCTGGGCTACATAATCCGAGAGCTCCTCCATGTCTCTCTTCATGTAATCCATGGAGGTACATCTCAGGTCATTCACACCCACATGTAGAATGACTGAGTCATATTTGTACCTGTTGTTGAGGGACCTGAGTGTGTGCATTATGTGGTGGATCTTGGCACCTGACAAGCAGCTGACTGTTACTTTCTGCTTATTCAACCTAGTGAGTGGGACATCAGTGTGCCTCACTATTGAGTCACCTATAACTAGTGTGTTGGGGATGCTGTTTTGCCTTAGGGGCTTTGGTTGAGTGACGCACTGTTTAGGAGAGTTGTATCTCATGATAAGTGTTGTGTTGTGGTAGTCGAGTGTATTTCTGCCTTGGAGGTCTGTTTGAGTAGATTTTTATTGAGAGCCTCTGTAAAGGTGGGTATGTGGTTTGCGTTTTAATGTGAAGGCAGTGCTGGTGTGTGTTCTGGAGGGCTATGTGTTCCATGTGGTGTGGTGCAAGTGTTGACCTTCTCCTCTTGACCAGCTATTCTGGTCTTAGCTGGAGAGTGCATAGCTTCCAATTTGAATATATAAGTCATCTCTCGCAAATCTGAGTGTTGGGAGGTAAGGAGGTTCATAAAATTGAAAATTACATTGCACAAGTAAATAAGATCCCCTCCACCTATAACAATACCTAACTAACAAATACATTTTCTACTATGCTTCTGCAGGGGGGCAAGCCCTCCTGCACCCCTCACACTTAAATATACCAACTCCAAGATCGCACTACAGTGGAAAAAAGTTAAATCTGAAGTGGTTAACTTCATTTGGTCTGCAACCTGTGGGTATCGGATCCGTCCTTGGATCTGAGCTGGCAGCTTTACCTAGCTAAAGATCTGAGCTCCTAGCTCCTCCCCTACCCATAACCCCTGCTACACATCCCCCATCCTCAGATCTAGTTTGCCACGGCTTATAGCAGCTTCTAGAGACGAGCTCTTAGGTGTGGGTGAGAGATTTCCAGTTTTATAAAAACTTTTAAAATCGTTTTTTCAAAAATTTTCTTTGGTGTGTGTGTATTGTTTAGCCCCCTTTATCGACTAGTATACTTTAATTTTTTTGTGGTAATTTTTCTTCAAATTTGTTTTCAACCCTCCCCCTAGTGCGTGAGTGTGTAGTGTGATGGCTGAAGGTCCTAAAGCCATTTTTTTCTAAATGCACTGAGTGTGGTTATAAGCTGTCCCCAGCTGATAGCCACACTCAGTGCGTTATTTGCCTGGGGGTGGCCCATTTATCCACGAGCTGCCAGGTTTGTGCGGCTTTCAATCCCCGGGCTATCAGGGATAGGAGGAACAAGCTAATCCTGGCGGGATTGTTGCCCCCAGATTCTTCTTCCTCCTCTCCCTCTAAGGCACTGGTCGTGGCTGCGGCTTCCGTGCCTTCCAATCCCCCTCCCTTGTTTGGGACTCAAACTCCCTCTGCTTCTCAGGGTAAGGGGGATGACTCTTCCTCTTCTAAAGAGAAGAGGAGAGATAAGGACCAGCACAGGCATAAAAGGCGGGCTGAGTCTCATCCCTTGGCCCCGCCAGCTAAGGTAGCTAGTCCCGCTAAGAGGGCCTCTGGTTCTCCTCATTCTCGGCTCCGTTCTTCTTGCTTTTCCCCAGAACCGGAAGAGGAGTACCGGTCTCCCTCGAGGCGGCCCTCCAGGCCCGCCTCGGCGACCTCCTCCAGATCCACCAGAATCTTGACAGACGCTGATTTGGACTGGATGATGTGTCGTTTCCTGCAGGCTCAAATGCAGATGGGGGTGCTCCAGGCTTCCCCCCTCCGGGGGGAGCTCGGCCCCTTTCTTTACCCCAATCGCTCCTTCTCCAACCCGGTATCGGGTTTCAGAGTCTTTGGATCCGTGCCGTTTCGGACCCGGGGATCCGTCAGCGCCGACAGTCTTGGTTACTTCGCTGACTATGCCCTCCAGCATGTCGGATCCTAGCTATCAGGGCCGAGAGCCGAGCGTCGGATCTGTGGGGGGGAACTGTGTCTTTGGTGCCATTTAGGTCAGAGCACACTTCCCTCTCAGGTCCGACCGCTTCGGCTTTGACGCGGATCCCTGCATCGGAACTGAGGGGGCTGCTCTCGGAGCCAGGGGAGAGCGGTTCCCTTAGAGGGACAAGACCCCGTGGGTGAGCCCTTCTCGCATAGCCCCACCGAGGAGGTTCCTCACAAACAGAAGTGCAAAAGGAAGCACCTGGACTCCCCTGAGTCCCTAACAGAGGACACAGATTTGGAGGAAGGGGAAAGTTCCCCAAGGTCACCCCCTGAAGATGTCTCCTTTGGAGACATCATGGAAATGTTGTGAATCAGAGGATGGTGGTCTGCCCAAAAACCTTTCTCGGATGAGTCTGTGTTTCTGGATGCATTCGATGCAGGCCCATCTACTTCTTGGGTGTCCCCCCCCCCGGCTGACCTCCTGGTGGACTTAATTACCACCAGGGCTTGGAAGGAGCCGGACACCATGGAGCCAATTTCCAGAAGGCCAGACAAGATACTTAGTCCCCCTTCTGATAGGCTGGCTTGGTCTGAAGGTTTTCCAGCGGATGCCATGGTGATGGCGGCTGCCACCAAGAAGGAACTAGCACAGGAGAGTTCCTTGGTCCACCCTCCAGATAAGGAATCTCGGACGTTGGACCGCATTGGAAAGTGGATGTTTGCTTCAGCTACCTTCTCTGTGAGGGCGCTGAACTATATAGCACACGTCATCACACTCCAGCAAGACTTGATTAAGGAATACGCTGGAGCCCCCCTGGAGTCCGTGGCGGCCGAGGACAAATGCACCTTCTCAACTCGCATGGCCCCTCTGAAATCTATTACTAACACATCTATGTGGCTACTGTCCCATGCCACGGAGGGAGCGGCCAGAGCCAGCGGAGCAGGCATTGCTCTGCGGCACCATGCCTGGCTCCGCCTTTGCGATTTTGCAGAACCCTTCAAGGTGTCCTTCGTGAACACACCCTTTGACGGTTCTACGCTTTTTGGCAAGACCATCCGCGACACACTGGTCCAAAGCGAGAAAGATGGGAAGACACTGTCTGCCATCGGGATCCGCTTCTCTAATCCCCAACGGTCCTTCTCGAGGAACCAGAGGGGACAAAAGAAGATGTGGTTCCGGAAATCACAGCAGTCCCGTCCCGCTTCGGACCCCTCGTCCTTCAGAGGCAGAGGAGGACAAGGTGGATGCTGGCCCAGGGGCAGAGGGGGGCAGAGGAATCTCGGGTCCCGAGAATCTTTCTTGGAGAGGCCCACGCAACAGCCCTGACTGCTTACCCAACTGTCCCTCTCTGGAGGCAGTCGGGGGGCGTCTGTCGGAGAACCTCCAAACTTGGGAGTCCATTACTACAGACCGGTGGGTGCTCCGAATTATATCCAGAGGTTATTCCATTCCCTTTCTGAGTCTTCCCCCTCCTATGAAACACCTCCCTGATGTCCCACCTGATCAAAGGGAAGGCGGCAGCTTCGGAAATTTCAAAGCTATTAGAAAAAAGAGCCATCCAGCACGTCCCCCCAGGCCAGTCCGGATTGGGAAATTACTCCAGGTTCTTTTTAGTGCCAAAAAGGACAGGGGAACTGAGGCCTATACTAGACCCCTCATCTCTAAACCTGTTCATTCCCAAAGAGAAATTCCGGATGGTCACTGTGCAATCTATTCTCCCCTTCCTACAGGAGAATGACTGGATGTGTTCCATAGACATCAAGGATGCATACTACCACATTCTGATGGACAAACGATCCAGGAGGTTCCTCTGCTTTTGTCTGGGAGCCAGTCATCATCAGTTCAGGGCTCTTTCGTTCTGCCTCACCTCACCCCCCAGGGTGTTCACCAAGGTCATGGCGGTGGTCGCAGCCCACCTGAGACTTCAGGGCATTCGGGTCTTTCCGTACCTGGACGACTGGCTCCTCACCGCCTCCACCAGGCATCAGCTCTACTTGGCCAGGGATTATACCCTGGCTCTTACTCAGCGTCTAGGTATTACTGTGAACCTTCAGAAATCATTCCTTCATCCTGTGCAGGTTCTGGAATTTATAGGGGCCAAGATAGATACACACCACTCCAAGGCCTTTCTAACAACAAACAGGTTGCACAGTTTGTCTCTTCATGTTTTGGCAATTCTCCAGTCCCCAGCCCCACCTGCGGAATTAGTCCTGAGAGCTTTGGGATCCATGGTGGCAGCCATCAGTCTGTCGCCCTTTGCGCGGCTGCACATGAGAATTCTTCAATGGACTCTTCAGGTCCAGTGGTCACTTTTGCTGCACCCCTTGAACACCCCGATTCCCTTGAGTAGGGTTTGCAAGGACTCCCTTCTCTGGTGGCTGCACTCTCAGGAGCTGCGAGAGGGGAGACAGTTTGTCATGCCTCAGCCCAAGCCACGTTGACCACAGATGCTTCTCGCCTCGGGTGGGGGGGGCATGCCATGGGCAGAACCGTCCAAGGCACGTGGGCTCCCTCAGAGACCGTTCTGCATATCAATGTCCTGGAGATGAGGGTGGTGCTTTTGGCATTGCAAGCCCTACAGGACCTTCTTCCTCCGGGAACTATTGCGATTCAGTCGGACAACAGGGCTGTAGTCTGGTACATCAACAAACAGGGAGGAACCAGATCTTACCCCCTTTGCCAAGAGGCCATGAGAGTTTGGGAATTAGTGATCTCCACCAACTGCTTTCTGGTAGCAATGCACATTCCGGTCCAGGCCAACATCCTAGCGGACAAGCGAAGTCGCTTGATCCTCACACCGTATGAGTGGTCTCTAAACCCATTAGTAGCGAAACAGATCTTCCTCAAATGGGGTCTCCCTTGCTGCGATCTTTATGCTTCTCTGTCAAACACAAAGTGCAGCGAATATTTCGCTCTAATTCCCCCAATAGGGGAGAGCCCCAGAGATGCTCTGGTTCATGCTTGGCCCCCCGGTCTCCATCCCCCGCTTCCGCTTATGACGAAGTTCCTGCAGAAAGCCCATCGGTTGGGGAGCAAGATAATCCTCATAGCCCCATTCTGGCCTCACCAGATCTGGTTCCGTTACCTGCGGTCTCACAGTGTAGTTCCTCCTTGGATCTTAGATCCAATTCTGGATCTAATTTCTCATCCTGTGGGATTTAACCCCCAAACCTGGGAAACCTCAAGCTCACGGCTTGGCCGATCCAGTTCCGTTGATAGCAAGGACTCCCGGTATCTCATCACCAGTGAAAGCCATTCTGGTAGCAGCACATAAACCTTCTACCAGAAAAATCTACAGTAGTAAATGGAAACGTTTTTCCATTTGGGCCAAAGACAGGGGCTTGGACCCCTTTACTGTCCCTCTTCCGACGATTCTTGATTTTCTGTCCCATAGCTTTCATCAGGGAGCCAGTGCATCTACAGTTAAAGTACAGTTGGCAGCCATCTCTCATTTTCATGTGGGGGATGATGTAGGATCACTGGCTTCCACCAGGATTTGCAAAACCTTTTTAAAAGGCACCTGTCTGTTAAAACCACCAGTTAAGTCTGCGGTCCCACCATGAGACTTAACATTGGTCCTACAGGCTTTGACAGGCCATCCTTTTGAACTGGCCGCTTCTGCTCAGTTGAAATTTTTATCTTGGAAAACAGCCTTCCTGGTTGCAATAACTTTGGCCAGGAGAGTGTCTGAGCCTCAAGCCCTCTCTGTATGAAACCCCCTTACCTAATATTTCTTAAGGACAGAGTTTCTTTCTTCCTCCCTAAAGCAGCCTCTGAGTCGAATATTAATCAGTCTATTAATCTGCCAGTGTTTTTTCCCAATTTCCAGAACAAAGGGGAATACACATTACACAAGTTGGATGTGCATAGACAACTGTGTTTTTATTTGCACAGGACAGCAACTAACCGTAAATCTGATCAATTGTTTGTGTCCTTTGCCAAGTCTTCTTTGGGTAAGCCTATTACCAAGGTGACATTAGCCAACTGGATTTCGCAATGCATCATTCAAGCCTATTTAGCTTCGAACAAACCGGTACGTTTGGGAATCCATGCTCATTCAACCCGATCCATAGCTACCTCTGCAGCGTTCTGGTCTAGAGTCCCTATAGATGACATATGTTCAGCAGCTACTTGGTCCTCCTCTCATACATTCATTTCCCATTATAAATTGGATATGATTTCCAGGTGTAGGGCTTCCTTTGGCTCCGCGGTGCTCCGGAATATTCTTCCTTGAGGGCCGCCCAAGGTTTCTAGGTAGCTGGGGACTCTGTCCCACAGGTTGCAGACCAAATGAAGTTAACCACTTCAAATAAAGAAGTTATGTATTCACCATAACGTTCCATCTGAGTGGATAACTTCATTTGTCTGCAACCGACCCCCCCCCCTCCATTCCCCCTAACCAGTTTTGTGCTTCTTAACCATGGATAGGATTGTCCATTCTGTTAGGCAGTATGTTACTGGTCTCTTTCGAGGGTCTTGTGGAGTCTTTATAGGCAAACTCGATCTGAGGATGGGGGATGTGTAGCAGGGGATTATGGGTGGGGGGAGGAGCTAGGAGCTCGGATCTTTAGCTAGGTAAAGCTGCCGGCTCGGATCCAAAGACGGATCCGATACCCACAGGTTGCAGACAAATGAAGTTACCCACTCAGATGGAACGTTATGGTGAGTA
Source organism: Protopterus annectens (assembly GCF_019279795.1). Classification (NCBI taxonomy): domain Eukaryota; kingdom Metazoa; phylum Chordata; order Ceratodontiformes; family Protopteridae; genus Protopterus; species Protopterus annectens. The sequence continues at coordinate 281,690,193 of NC_056736.1, read as the reverse complement.
CATAACTTCTTTTTTCTTAACCTCAGTGTATGGTGATTGTGATACAGTGAGGTTAGGAAATTAACCTTTTTCCACTGTAGTGAGATCTTGGAGTTTACACATGGGGGTGTAGGGGGCTTGCCCCCTGCAGAAATGTAGTAGAAAGTGTGTTTGTTAGTTGGGTGTTAGAGGTGAAGAGGATGTTATTTACATATGCATTGTAATTTTCAATGTTATGAAGCACACTTTCAATGTTCTGAGGTATCAGTGTTTTGGGTTTTCATTGTTTTAGGATTTAGATGCCTTAGTCTTAATGTTATGAAATTCAATGTTATGAAATAGACCCATGCCCATACAGCAACTCAAAGCATGAAAAAACTGTGGATTCCAGGGGTACCTCTCTGTAAGCAAACTGCAGATGGGGCAAATATTTGTCCCACTGTCTCTTGAACTGGTCTGCAATGCCCATAACATGGTCTTTAGTGTAGAGTTTTACCTCTCCACAAGACCATTAGTCTGTGGATAGTAGGGGTTGGTCTTTAGGTGCTTCACCCCACAGTGCTTCCACAGACAAGCAAGCATGTCTGACATGAAACTGGCACCTCTGTCAGTCAGTATTTCTTTCGGAAAACCTACCCTGCTGAAAATCTCTAACAAAGCATTTACCACCCTCTCTGCCTCCAGAGCCACTGCCTCAGGGTATTTAGTAGCATAATCTACTACCACCAAGATGTACATTTTCCCTGTGGAGCTTGGGATACTCCTAGGCCCCACAGTATCCATAGCTACCCTCTGAAATGACTGTTCAGGTACACTTTATGCCCATATGACCTGCAAAAGGAATGTCATGGGCTATGGCTAGAAGTACCAGATGGTAGGCTGTAAGCACTACCAACTGTTGTATTACCTCACCATCTAGCCCTCCCTCAGGGGTCCACTCTCCATACAGTAACCCTTTTCTCCAGTATACAGATTTCTCTTTTCCTTGAGAATCAGGTGCCCTCCCTAGCTACTTTCCTCAAGCTTCTTATTGTATGGTTTGAGAGCTGAGCCTGTTTCAGCTCTACCTTTGTGACTTTTCCCATCTCCCCTTCCACAGGAACTCTGGTATCCTCTGACAGTGGTGCCTCACTGTCAGCCTGGTTGCTACCACTCACCTCTGCCCTTGCAGTCACTCTGTCCAAGGGAACATTGGCACCTATCGGCAGCTGTGGCTCACCTTCAGGCCCACTAATACAGTGTAGCTCCCTCCCTGAAATAGCCACCCCAGTAGCCCTGGGTTTGTCTGAGCCTCCCCAGGCTACCAGACTCTCACATGCCTGTCTTCAAGACCGATTGTGTATAACTGCATGCACACAAGGTATTACATTATCAAAATCATTCTCTGTCAAGACATCTGCAGGGATATCTTCAAACACACCTACTTGCTTGCTTCCTTTTCCACCCTCCCATTCAAGGTGAACCCTGACCAAAGACGTATGGAATGGGGTCCCTCCTAAAGCTCTGACTGGAGTGGACTGCCCAAGCAAGTACTGTTCCTCTTTAACCATTGCAGGCTATGCAGTGGTCATGTCAGAGGGTGTGTCTGTTTTAGCAGTGGCCTGTTTTCCATCCATTAAGATAGGCTATAACCTCCTGTGATAGTTTGGCACCCCTGTTGTCTCCAGACAACTTACCACTGGCATACTGTTATTGCCACATGCTGCTTCCCCTACCTTTTGTTCCCCACCTTGCCTTCATGGACATCTATATGCTACATGGCACCATTGGTTACATTTAACACATTTAACCCTTGATCCTGGCTGTGTACCTGAACTAGTGGCTTTCCCTGTTACTGGTGGACTCTGTTGGGGCAGTTTAGGCTGCTCATCAAACATTCCCATATATCCATGTGTAGCACTAGGTATAAGTTCATAGGTAGGTACTAGGCCACTGGCCCCAGGGCCTATATAAGCCTAGCCAAAAAAATGTACCCTGGTTTTCGCCACCCAAGAAAATGATTTTCCTGTGCCCCTGTCAATCAGAGCCACAGAAGTGATCCCTGGGATGAATTTCCTATTTCCCATCCAATCATCAAGATTTTTCTTGAAGAGTGCTAATGAGGAGCTCTGTTTGACATAGATAGGTCGTCTGTTCCAGAGTATGGGAAGTCTCTAGGACAGGAATCTATCCCTCCAGCATGTTTTGTTTATTGTGGTGACAAGGTTTAGGTTCCTAGAGCGTGTAGCTCGGAGGGATTGGGATTTCTTTAAGTGGAGCATGTCCAACAGCTCTGGGTTTGACATAGCTTTGTATGTTAGGCAGGGATCGCCCCTGAGTAGGCGATATGCAATGGAGTAAAGCTGTAGTTTTTTGAGACGGTCTGCTTAGGGCATCTGTTTGAGGCCAGTAATCCTCTTTGTGAGGTATTTCTGTGGTCTTTCCAGTTGTTGTAGATGTCTTATGAGGTACATGCCAAAAGGGGCATTGTACTCTATAATGGGTCTAATGAGTGATGAGTAGAGGGGAACAATGACCTCTTTTTTTCTGGATGAGAATCCTTTTGTGATGAGATGAGCTACATAGAAGGATTTTCTGACCACTGTGGCAATGTGATTATCAAAGGAGAGACTACTGTCCACCTGTGTCCCAAGGTCTCATCACATTTTCGGCATTAAGTAGACTACCAGCTATGTGGCAGTTCATAGGTACAGAGTTTTTACCAAAGGGGACGACAGTACACTTTTTGGCATTGAGCTTCAGGCCATGGCTTTGACACCAGGTATCTGTCTCAGTGAGGCCCTCTTGTAGTATGCCCACATCATTAAGAGTTTCGATTATGGCTCCTAGTTTGCAGTCATCTGCAAACTTTGTTAGCCAAAGACCTTCTGTGTTAGCTTCCACTTCAGAAAAGTAGACACCAAACAGGAGAGGACCCAGGACTGAACCCTGTGGTATTCCACTTGTCACTGGTCTGAAGTCGGATTTGGAATCCGCTACTTTCACAGTGTGGGTTCTGTCCGTGAGTCAGTTGGTATCCCTTTTCTATGCAGTGATGCCCTGCTTGCTAAGTAGAGATCCCCTTTCTTCTCCAGCTTATCTGCAGAGTTACATTCTCGGTCTGCCAGCCAGATTCTCATGCCCTCAGGCAAAGTGCTAAGGGCTTATTCCCTCATCAAAAGGTCTGTCAGACCTTCAAAAGTGGTGACCTGACACTCACCCACCTATGAAAATAAGTGCTTAACTCAGCAGTATAGTCGCACACACTTTAATCTGCCGTGTATGTATGCTCACAAAACCTTTTTCTGCAAGTTTCACGTATTAATTTAAAGCATTCAAGTAAACATTTCTTGACTTTTTCATAGTTTAAACAGTCAGTATCAGACAATTTAGAAACCGCAGTTACAGCTTTACAATGGAGTAAGGGGGTCAGGAACCGTATCCAAAGCCAAGTCATCTAGCAACCCTCTCTGTGAAACCAGTGCTTTGTGTTGCTGCCTCGAGTAGCTGACACACGCACTCTTTGAGAATTAATTTTTACACACACACACACACACATACCTGCGAAAGGCTGATAAAGATTACCTGCAATACCCCCTTCTTCCCAGACTGTAAAGTAGTTATAACTGCCACCAGTCACTGTACAGCTCTTAAAAGGGTATCCAGTTATACTGAGTGAAGTTAATATTAATACAAATGGTAATGCTGACCAAACAGCAAGGCTTTCAGGAGTGGCCAGAGCTGTCACCAAATATGTATGTGCAAATACTCTAAAATTAAATATTTCTAAAAAGGAACAGCCACAATTAAAAGTTTAAATATATTTAATAATAAATAAAAGAACATGAAAATACTAAATACCTATTTACAGTAAACACCAGAGTTTTAGTCACAAGAAGTATTAAAAATAGCACCAATGGAAAGTTTTATACAGTTATAGAAAAACGATATTTAGCTAGTCTCACTATCTTTTCCTGATTGACTGAAAGAATTACTGTTCCTACTTACTGAATAGAGCAAGGCAAGATGGGCAAGTGGTCCTTGTTGTCAGATCCAAAACAGAATACAGAATGCTGCTGAAACTTCAGTCTCCTCTAATATTAAAACAATATTTCTGTACAGAATATCACATACATCTAGCCATCTGACTTTGTTTCCCATGCTATCACCAACACTAAAAGCTACCAGGGTTTAGCATCTATGTGCTACAATACACACAGAGCATTTTTTCAAATGTGGTGTAGCCGCTGGAAGTTATAAAACCATAAAATCATTCCACTCTTCATACAGTAGCTACAACCTATTCTCTATCACAGACATTGTGTCTTTGGCTCCATTCACAACTGTGAGATAGCATCTTTATGGCTTAACCCATAAAGTAATTTAATTTCAAAAATATTTTTTCCAAAGTCAGGTGGATTAACCTTCTCTCCCAGTATATGCTGTTGCAGTGTATACATTTAAAGAATACTGCATGTACATTTGTTTTCCTTCCAGTAGGGTGCGCTGTTGATACATTTTTAACACAAGCAAACCTCACAAATACATTTTCAGCACAAGCATCTGTACAAATCAGTTTGATATACAAATGACATATAATTCTTTACAAAATTCCAGCTAGCTGTGCTGGCATATGTTACATATCCACTGTCCTGCTTCTCCTTGCATAGCTTGCAGTACCTCCTGTCATCACAGATGCATTGGAAGAGGGCACAGACAAGGCTTCTGTGAACACTTCTGGAATGGATCTTTTTAAGATATGGTCACTAAGTTGCATCGGTGCAGATCCATTGTCATGGTCTTTTTGGAAGCAATGCTGGATGTCAGCAAAATTTTTCCAGGTAACTGGATGCCCAACAGTGAAGAACTCTTTCAGTATGTTTGCCTGCAGTGGGGTCAGAGAAATTAATCGTGAGAAAAAGTAGCCAGCACCAAACATCAGTGTAAAAACCAGCACAAATAAGCCATAAGGTTTAGCACATAAGATTTATTGATTAAATAAATCCCAGATTGGTTTCAGCCCAAAGGCTTACATCAGTGGGAAAAATATGTTTTCACACTGATGAAAGCCTTTGGGCTGAAACCGGTCTGGGATTTATTTAATCAGTAAATCTTATGTGCTAAACCTTATGGCTTATTTGTGCTGGTTTTTACACTGATGTTTGGTGCTGGCTACTTTTTCTCATGATACGTTTGCTCTTTGCCTTTCGTACTTGCAGAGGACTTTGTTTTTGTGCATCAGAGAAATTAAACAAAAACATTTTGAGTTCTGTCAAGTTGCTCCCTTTATGCATTATTAGAACATGTGCCCAGTGGTCCAAGATGATACCTTTTCTGTGGGACCTGTTGTTGTAGCTTTTAAATTGGCCTGTTTACAGCCGCTGTCTGGTTATGGTATTGGTAGAATATTTTCAGGACTTGGCAAGATATTTAGTTTGATATTCTTAAACATTTTCCTCACTGGAAGCAGCACATTAGTACAACAGTCAACAAAGCTTCCTCACAGTCCCTGGCTCCCTCATTTTAGTTTTCTGCTAAGGTCCCTTGTCCCTTCTCTGTGAAAATTTTCTCCACGTGTCTACACATTTTTTCACTGGGTATGTCATCCCTGCCCCATGCCCTTCAGTGTCACACTGTCAGGTGAGTGATGGTGCTTAACTGGCTTCAGGTGTGTGTATGTAATTCCTAGGTGGACTGTTACTTACCGTGTATCCTGCATTTGCCAAAATACTCTTCTGTGTTCCTTCAGTAAAGTGGGTGTAGAAAATGGATGAGATATAATGGTGAACAGATGGAATGACAGACCCAGTAGTTGTATTCCAAGTAGTAATTTTTGCCTGATTTTCAAAGACAGATGTTAAATAATTACTTGTGGTTAGGCATAGTCTGAAGTTTCGTTAGCTATTTGATTCCAGTTCAAATGTCCAGATGCTGAGGAATATAGACAGTCAAATTATTCTGCATTATCCCTCCTTAACACAGTTGTGAAGGTATGTCTTCATTTCATTGCTGAGAATCTTTCAGTGTGTTGGTGCTCTGTGACAGATTCCAGGCTCTGTGTCTGTTTCTGAAGATTACCTTAATGGATTAACTTTAGTTTTTGCCAAGGACCCTGAAGTTTAATAGGGGACCAATGGAGTTAGTTGCTGCTAAGCAGCAGTACAAAAAAGCATTATTAATTGTTAAGGGAGGATTTTTGCGGTAGTGAAATTAATTGGTTTGCACTTGCCTTTCAGCTGTCTGATGCTGTTCTGTTTTACTGAGCTGTATGTTCCACTATAGTACATAGCAATGTTTGGTTATGTACTAAAGTGACTGTGACATCATTAACTTATGCTTGCACACATAAGTGTTTGTCAGTGCTGAGTGATGCCTTATATTGGAGCTGACTCAAAGCAGTAGTGGTTAATGATGTATGGTCAACAAAATGATGTATTGCTCAATGTCTAGCTTTTTGAAGTGACACAGCTATACCACACATTATCAGTAATAGGAAAATTAGATCAAGGAAAGAAAATGCAACTTCCAAGATGGCTGCACACAGACCAACAGCTTAATTTCAGCTCTACCAGTATGAAAAAAGAAACTGAAAAGTAAGGGCTAGTAATTCTGCCAGAATGACTAAACTTCAGTTACTGGCTAGTAAGTACATTGCCTGAATGACAAAAAAGAAGAAATTTAGTGAACCTGAAAAAAAATCAACTGGAAAAGATGAAGAGAAAATAGAAATAATCCTTTGGCTATTTAGCAAAAATCAGTTCAAGCTCTAGCTTTAGTACAAGAGATGGCTTCCAATAATTTAGAGGAAAAAATAAATCAAATGTACACAGACCTGATTAAAATAAATGAAATACTAAAGGACTATACTAATTGAAATAACAAAAAGCTGGAAATCTTTAACTAGCTATTCAGAAGATGAGCTGATAAAACTGCAAAAATCAAAGGTTGAAATGAAGAAAAGGATTGCCGAGTATACTTCAAGAACTGTTTCAAAAAATGGTAGAGTTAGGGGATAGAGCATGCAGAGAAGACGTAATTGTCTCCTGTACCAGAGAAACTAGAAGGAACAGACTGATTTAATTTTATGAAAGTATAAATAAGCAACTGGACTGGTATTCCTCAGCAGAATGTGTTAATTGAAAGGGCACATTGAGTGTATGCTCAAAACCTGGCCACAAGAAAGCAGCCAAGATTTGTATTTATAAAGATGCATTCATACCAGTAGAAAGAGTTGATCTTGACAGAACTGTGGCAGAAGGGCAAAGTATTAAAAATTGGAGATTGCGTGTTTGTGGAAAATGTTTATTCCCTGTACACCAGACAGAACAGAAGCAAATTTATCCTAGCAGTCGGGGAATGTTGAGAGGCAGGTGTGAGATTCAAACTGCTATATCCAGCTGTCTTCAGAATATTTTTTTCTTGAAGGATAAAAGACTGTTTTTGATGCAGAATGGGCAAAGGAAGAAATGCAAACATTTATCCAACAAAAGGTGAGCCGTCAAACAGAAGGGAACTATACTTCTCTTTCCTCTGACAATGAAGATCATGGAGAGACTTGCCAGTGAGACCTCTTCCAGTGTGTTCCAAAGGAAAACACTTGAGAAACAGAAAAGTAGCACAGGAGTTGACTAGCAAAATTGGAAGCACTTTAGAGTTGAACCAGAATCTGGTGTTAGAGATGGAGATGAACAGGAAGAAGACTAGCAGCACTGAAATAGTGAATAAATATGAGATTATAAAGCATCAGTCACATTTGTGAAATATGTCCTTACAGAACCAAGTGGTTGAGAAAGATTGGACTTTTGTTCACTTTGTTACACTTGTGGGTAGACTGTAAAGCATATACCTCACTTTTTGCCATTAATGTTTAGAAGAACACTAAAAGGGGAAAAAGTAACCAAGTAAGACAATTTTTGTTCTTAATAGTATTTGTATAAAACATTTCATGGTATAAACTGCATGTTGTATAGTAAGGCAGACTTGTGTAGTATGTAGTCAGGAGTATCTTAAAAATGGGGGTGAGGGTGAGTCCTTTTAGTCAGGTATGTGAAAAAGGTAAAACAAGTACTTTTTTATTAGTCTTAAGAAATATAGGTATTGCAATGTAAAAAGAGAAGGAAGGCTGGACAAAAGTAAAATGTGATAGTGTTCAATCTCGCCGTTTGTTCTTACACATGGGTTCGGAGCCGATCCTCGGCTCCGTGCCGGCCGACTGCAAGCTCTGCATCGAGAAGAAGCTCGAGGACATCTAATACCCACAATCCCCCTCTGCCTTTACCTCAGATCTAGTTTGCCGCTGCTGCATACGCATCGCTGGAGGCTAGCTCGAGGCTTTACAGATAAGATTTTTATCTATTCGGTTTAAATTTCAAAGAATTTTCTTCAATCTAGTTATTTAAAGTATAGAGTACGGTGTGTGAATGGTTTAGGAATTCTCGGTACCTTAAGATAGTTTAACTTAGTTAACTTTCGGGTATAGAGTTTTTCGGGGCCTACACCCCTACTTCGAAACTTTTGACTAGAAATTTGTTGTAGTCTTGCTTTAAGCAATTATTAAACGGACTTTCAATTACTGGATTTGACACTTTGACTAGAATCTTGTTGTAATCTTGCCTTTTAAGCAATTATCAAACGGACTTTCAATTACCGGATTTGACACTGTTACTGGACTGGACTGTCTCTTTCATTTGTTAGTATGTCTGAGAAAATAAAATCTGGCTTCAAACGTTGTCAGTGTGGCCAAAAGATGTCGGTCACAGACAACCACAGTTCCTGTGTCTACTGTCTTGGCCCTCTCCACTTACAAGAGGACTGCTCTATTTGTCACTCTTTTAGTGGGAGGGTCATGACAGATAGGCGCAGGAAACTGATGGATAGAGGATTGTTGAAACCCTCTTTCCAGGAGGCTCTGGATGCTTCAGACCAGGCATCCAAGTCTTCGAAGGGGTCGAAGGCGTCGGAGCCAAAGTCATCGGCTCCGAGCTCTTCAGATCCAGTTAGATCACCGGTTCCACAGGCTTCGGGGCCGAGTGTTCAACTTTTGGCAATTTCCGAGCCTCGAGTCTTGGAACCGGTGATGGAGCTCCCTCCACCGACTCTGCTGAGGTTGGCTCCGTCTTCGATCCCTTCGACTCGTTCTTCTAGGCCCCTCTCCGACACCGATGTGGACCGTGTGGTGCAGAAATTGATGGAGAATACGGCTTTATCCAAGCTCATCTCAGTCTCCTCTCAGTTGGTGTCGAGACTTGAAGGCCTTCCTCTATCTCCATCTGTTCCTCCTCCGAGACCTGTCCAGTCTTCGGAGCCGGAAGAGGCTGAACTGATGATTGTGGAGCCCTCGGTGCCAGAACCGTCTTTTTCTCGGTCGGCACCGTTCACCTCGACTCCATCCGATCCGGTACTGGAGTCTCGGAGCCAAAGATCCGTCCTTGGTTCCGGGACCAAGAGTCGGACCGATGTTTCGGTTCCGACGCTCCCTCTCGGGGCCTCGGCACGGATCGACTCGGTTCCGTCCTCGGGGTCGGTGCCTTCGGCTCCTGTTTTGGGGATTCTTCCCATTTCTTCGGAACCGGGAGATACCTCGACTCGGGACCCGGGGGCCTTCGACCTCATGAGGAAGGTGTTGTCTACCCAGACAACCTCATCAGCAGGTACAGCTTCTCCTCCCCACAAAGGACCGTTATCCTCCTCTGCACCCACGGCCACGTCCAAGCGTCGGGCACCGGTGTCTCAGCCACCCCTGGAGGGTGCCCCCTCTTCCTCGGAGGCTTCTTCGGATGCTCCCCACGAAGAAGTCCCTAGGACAAGACTGTGTAAGAGGAGACACTTGGATTCTCCACAAGAATCCTTGACATCTGATACTGACTTAGATGAGTCAGAAGGGTCCCCTAAGTCACCTTCAGAGGATGTCTCTTTTTCTGACATCTTGGAGATCCTAAAACAGAGAGGTGACTGGCAAGCCCTTCCCCCTTCTGAGGATGAGTCAGTTTTGCTGAAGGCATTTGGTGCCCGTCCTTCCTCCTCCTGGGTCACTCCGCCCTTTGATGAGCTAATGGAATTAATTGCTAGAAGGGCGTGGGAGACTCCTGGCACGGTGGAACCAGTCCCTAGGAAGCCAAATAAGTACATCACGGCACCACAGGACAAAGCTTACCTCACCAAAGGAGTTCCAGTAGACGCCATGGTGGTGGCAGCGGCCACGAAAAAGGAGATGTCGGAGTCTTCCTCATCTGTCCATCCGCCTAACAAAGACTCTAGGACCATGGACAGATACGGGAAGCGCATTTTCAGTTCAGCGGCTTTCTCTATGCGTTCCCTGAACTATTTGACTCATTTTACACGTTTGCAGAGGGATCTAGTCAAAGAGTTGGGAGATACCCTCCAGGGTACTACAGATGCCGCTGTCTCAGAGAAAGTTACAGCGCATCTCAACACCCTTACGTCCATTGTTAACTCGTCCATGAGGCTGATATCTTATGCAGCCGAAGGATCGAGTAGGGCAGCGGCTTCAGCGATTGCTCTTCGTAGGCAATCCTGGATGCGCTTATGTTCGTTTGCGGAAGCCTTCAAGTCTTCCTTTACTAACGCCCCATTTGACGGAGCCACACTTTTTGGCCCTAAAGTAAAGGAGACCCTTACCCGGTGTGAACAGGAGGGAAAGACTCTGTCTGCTGTCGGAGTCCGTTTTCCACCCCTTCCAGACCGTACCCCAAAGGGCAACGTGGTGGGAAAATGTGGTTTCGAAAACACCAAGGATCTTTCCCAAACACACAGGGTGATGCCCCCTCTAGAGGCAGAGGGGGGGGCAGAGGTGGAAGACGCCGCCCTGGCGGCAGAGGGGGTCCGCAAAACCAAGGTGACAGGGATAATCTCCCTGGCAAACCTTTCCAGCACTCCTGAGAGGAGGCCCGACTGTCCTGCTCTGGAGGCAGTCGGGGGTCGCTTAGCTTTATACCCTCAGGCCTGGCAAAACATAACTACAGACAAGTGGGTAAAAAGCGTGGTTACCAGAGGTTACAACATACCCTTTCTATCTCAGCCCATCCCAAAGAAAAGACTCCCAGATGTACCGCCCCATCTGCGAGAGCCAGCAGCTTTAGAAATTTCAAAGCTGCTAGAAAAAAGAGTCATCCAACCAGTCCCAGCGGACCAGCAAGGATTCGGGACTTACTCAAGGTTCTTTTTAGTTCCAAAGAAAACAGGGGACTGGAGGCCCATTCTGGACCTAAGCTACCTCAATACCTTCGTCAGGAAAGAAAAGTTCTGAATGGTCACGCTTCAATCGATCCTTCCATTCTTACAGAAGGACGACTGGATGTGCTCCATAGATCTAGAGGATGCATACTACCACATAAAGATGGCCAGGGCATCCAGAGATCATCTGCGCTTCCGGCTGGGGGCCAGTCACTTTCAATTTCGAGCCCTGCCCTTTGGTCTGACCTCAGCCCCCAGGGTCTTCACCAAATGTATGGCAGTGGTAGCGTCTCACTTGAGACGCCAGGGATTCCAGGTGTTTCCGTATCTGGACGACTGGCTCCTTTCTGCCACCACCCGGCGTCAACTACTACAGGCCAGAGACTTTGTTCTTCAACTGTGTGTTCATCTAGGGATTTCCGTAAACTTCGGAAAATCCTTACTTCAGCCATCTCAAAACATCTTGTTCATAGGAGCAGAGTTAGACACACGTCAGTTGATTCTGAGGCTTCCCCCAGAAAGGATATTATCACTTCAGACTCATATTCGTCTTCTACTCTTGTCAAAGAAATCTCCTGCAAAACTAGTATTAAAGGTGTTGGGTCTCATGTCAGCCTCCCTGATTGCAATTCCCCTGGGAAGGCTGCACATGAGAGTCCTACAATGGCTGCTGTTTGCACAATGGTCGTTTCAACAACTACCTCTAACACACGAGATTCTTATAACAAAGACATGCAAAGCAGATCTAAACTGGTGGCTTCAGACGTTCAACCTTTCCCAAGGGAGACCGTTTGTGCTACCCACGCCCACAGTTACAGTGACCACGGACGCTTCCCTGATAGGGTGGGGGGGCATCTTTCAGGGACAGACAGTCCAAGGCGAATGGACCAATTTGGAGTACAATCTGCACATCAATGTTCTAGAGTTGAGGGCAGTGTTTCTAGCGTTGCAACACTTTGCTCCCCTTCTTCCTCTAGGGACTATTGCAGTTCAGACGGACAACATGTCGGTAGTCTGGTACATAAACAAGCAAGGGGGAACCAAGTCCTATCAGCTATGCAGAGAGGCCATGAGAATTTGGCAGTGGGCGGAGTCCACGGGTCACTTTCTAATAACAACGCACATCCCGGGGTCATCCAACGTCATAGCCGACAGGCTCAGCAGAGCAATTCTGTTACCGCACGAGTGGTCCCTAAAACAGTCAGTGGCGAAAAGGATTTTCCGCACGTGGGGCCAGCCTTCCTGCGATCTGTTTGCGTCTCCAATGAACGCCAAATGCAGGAGCTTTTTTGCCCTATTACCCCCTCCAGGGGAAGTCCCCAGGGACGCACTGGTTCACGATTGGCCCCCGGGACTCCTGTACGCATTCCCCCCGTTTCCTCTGATATCAAAGTTTCTCCAGAAAGCCAAGAACCTACACAGGACGATAATCCTCATTGCCCCATTCTGGCCTCGTCAAATTTGGTTTCCCTTCCTGAAGATACACTGCATTCGGGGACCCTGGATTCTGGACCCAGAGCCAGACCTATTGACTCATTCGTCAGGGGTTCCCCATCCCGCCCTTCTGTCCCTCCATCTAGCAGCTTGGCTGCTCCAATTCCCAACTTAGCCAGGTCTGATCTGTTGTCACCGGCAGTCCAGGATATTTTGGTGGCTTCGCATAAAGCTTCCACTACTAAGACATATGCTAGCAAATGGAAGCGATTTGTATTCTGGGCCAATACACACCATGTGGATCCTTTTATAGCTCCTTTGAATAAGATCTTAGAGTTCTTAACAGACTTATTCCATCAGGGTGCTTCTCCTGCTACACTAAGAGTTCAATTGGCTGCCATTTCGAATTTCCATGTGGAAGAAGGTGGAGCTCCGGTTATGGCTCACAGACTTTGTAAAGCCTTTTTAAAAGGAGTTTTTCATATTAGACCACCGGTCAAATCTCCTACGTCACCTTGGAGTCTAAACTTGTTGCTGTCTAAATTGATGTTGCCCCCTTTTGAACCTGCCTCTTCTTGCCCACTGAAATTTTTATCCTGGAAAACTCTCTTTCTGGTAGCCATTACTTCCGCTAGGCGAGTATCTGAACTTCAGGCTCTCTCCATCAAGCACCCGTATTTGATCTTTCACTCTGACAGAGTTTCTCTTCGAACCAATTCATCCTTCCTCCCTAAAGTGTGTTCTGTTAACAATATTAATCAGTCCATTGAATTACCCACTTTCTTCAAAAACCACTCCAACAAAATGGAGTATATGTTACACAAATTAGATGTTCACAGACAGCTAAGATTTTATTTGGATAGAACAAAGGATCACAGAAAAACAGATCAACTCTTTGTGACTTTTGCTGATAGCAGGAAAGGACTTGCAGTTACCAAAAGAACTCTTTCTAAATGGTTAACGGATTGTATAATTTATGTCTACGATTCTTCAAATCAAACCCTGTTACACAAACCTAAAGGACATTCTACAAGGTCAGTGTCTACATCTTTGGCTCATGCAGCCCGCCTACCACTGGACGCTATTTGTGCAGCTGCTACTTGGTCTAAACCACATACATTCATTTCTCATTATAAGGTAGACAAGGTTTCTAGGGACAGGGCAACCTTTGGTTCCACTGTGCTCAAGAACGTCCTCCTGTGAGTTCCTCAGGAACAAGGAGCTAGGGACGCTACCCATGTGTAAGAACAAACGGCGAGATTGAACACTATCACATATAGAAGTTATGTCCTTACCATAACGTTCCATGTGGAGTGTTCATCTCGCCTTTGTTCTTACAGCCCCACCCTCCCACCCTTAGGAAGAACGTTCTATTTGGTGCCTGGTCTGGAGTATTCTCTTTCTGCTGTTGCAGTATTAGTGTTACTATCATACCTTGGTATGTTTGTATATATGTGCTTATGTATATAGTTTGGCATGTGTGCGTGCTTTATGTCTGGTTTGCTTGCAAACTAGATCTGAGGTAAAGGCAGAGGGGGATTGTGGGTATTAGATGTCCTCGAGCTTCTTCTCGATGCAGAGCTTGCAGTCGGCCGGCACGGAGCCGAGGATCGGCTCCGAACCCATGTGTAAGAACAAAGGCGAGATGAACACTCCACATGGAACGTTATGGTAAGGACATAACTTCTATTTTCAGTCAATGTGCTGTAATCTTGTGTTGTTAGGGTGGGATGTAAAACTGCATTGATTATATTATATGAAGAGTTGAGATGTTTCCTCTTTATTTTTGCATAGGTGAAAGACTGGATTAATTCACTTGGCTTAATCTAAAGACAAGAGGTTTATGTAAGTAGGCTTGAAAAATAAAATAGAATCATGAATGCCATGGGAAGTACTACAATTCTTGCATAAATAATTATATTAGCTTGTTTTTTCTTTTAGCAAATGTTCAGTAGGTTGTAAGAAGTCTGCAGCTGAAGGCAATTAGGCAGTTGTACATTCTGTTATGTTTCCATGGAAATGAGATGTCTGCAGGTACAAAAACAATTCATCTCGAGAGTTCTGAGCATTTGCTGAGGGAAAATGTAAAGTTTAACTTTACAATGGCAAGTAATTCAGTAAAATATAAAGTCTGAAGTTATTGGAAGTGAATAAGAGATGGCAGCTTTCCTAGCACAAACTGGATAAGAACACACCCAGAGGTAATGAATCCAATAAATGTTTTAATAAACTCTAAACAGCACAAAAGGTAATGTAAAGTGCATTTTGTCTGGTCGATTCACCAGACATCCTCAGGCAAACTCATACAAAACAAGCACCCAAGCTTGTTTTGTATGAGTTTATCTGAGGAAGTCTGGTGAATCAACCAAACGAAAAGCACTTTACATTACCTTTTGTGCTGTTTGGAGTTTATTAAAACTTTTATTGGATTCATTACCTCTGGGTGTGTTCTTATCCAGCTTTACTATTAGCCTTAATACTTCAATGCATTTAACAGAACAGTGTATAATTTAATTTTATTTAAAGATAGCCAGTGCACTTTTTCTTAAGGCTATAAGTTAATGTTTACTGAAAGCATACAAGCTGTTTTTAACACTGGAAGGAGAATAAAAATAAGAAAAAAACAGACAGCAATCAGTGTAAGTGGGAGTTTGGGCTGTAACATGTGCTTAAGCATGGGCAGTCAGTTTTAGGTTAGGTAGTGCTTATGGGTACAGCTGTCGGTTTGGGGCAATTGATCCTACCAGGAGGGTTAAACTTTATTTTTGAAGATGTACATAGTTTTTGTTTGTTGCAAGTTAATAGGTTATGCATGTGTTGTGGCAAAGTATTTAGCTTTTTTTTGTTTGAGGGTTTTCATTAAAATAAAGTCTTGAAAAATGTGACATAGGTTCAAATGGAAATGACAAGAAACAGCGGTATAAAAGATCAACCTGCCAAACATTAGTGTATGCATATTAACGCAAAAGTTAGAAATACACATTTAAAAACCTGTCCTATATAATAGGTGGGAACAATAACTTCTTATCATAATGGCTATGCTACCCATATTATTTTTGGAATGTAAATGGCCTTACAGGTACAGGTAAAAGGGTAAGAGTATTGAATTAAGAAAGCAGAATGCAAATATCAGTGTTGCAGGAGACAAGGTTGGATCTAAATGAGCGTGTGAATATGATAAAGGATTTCAGGATGAATATTCAGCAGAATATCAGGGACAAAGGAAAAGAGGAATAATTATGCTAATTGCTACACTAGCTCCATTAATGATAGAAAAAAAGATTATAAGGATAGATTTCTAATAGAAGGGACTACTGACAAGGGAGGAGGATTATGCTGGCATGTATTTATATTTCACTGAAAACTGCTATGGAGCTTAAGAAACATTGGGAGAAGTAATCAACTTTCAGCAGGCAATATTACTTATAGGTGGGGACTGGAGCTTCATTTGCAACAGTGAGGATGTATATGGGGCACCTAAAAGGGAAAATATAAGAAATGATGGTAGATTTCTGAAGAAATTTATGAAAATATTTGGTATGGAAGATGTGAATTCAGTAGTAGGAACTCTAAAAGAATGTACATATTCCTCAAGGTACAATAACTGGGCTAGACTAGATAAAATTTATATTTCAAAGGGATGTGCTCATTTAATTAAAAGATTCAACACACACAAAATAAATATTTCACATACTTAAGTCTTCCATAAATATTATTCCATAAATTATGTCAAAGGTAGACGTAGATGAAGTTCAACAATTAATAGTTAAAATAGGAGGAGTTCAGATAAACTGGTGTTGGAGACTTTCTTGCAGATCCATTATACAAGAACACGTGTTATTCCTATGGAAATTTGGAAGTTAGGAGGAAAGAAAGTGATAAAGATCGGGAGGGTTTTAACAGTAGTTTAAAAGGAGGGGAAGCACCAACATTTTGGAAGAAATCTGGGGTGGCTTTAATACCTATAGACAGTAAAAACCCATCAGACCCAGCTTCATATAGACCCATTTCAATTTAAAACCATGATTATAAAGTTTTTGTCTATACTAGCTAAAAGAATGACAAAGGTGTTACCACAATTGACAAATATGGATCAATGTGCTTTTGTGGAGTGGAGGAAAACATTTTACAACATTACTAGAACAGTGATGATCCAGAGGGAAGCAGAATGTAAGAAAATAATGTTGCTGTTGGTGGATCTTGATGCAGAAAAAGCATTTGACAGAGTGAGCTGGGATTGTATGGGTAGAGCAATGAAAGCATTTTCATTCCCTGATACTATAATAAGGTTAATTAGGAGAATATATGAAGGTTCAGAGGCGAGAATTAAAGTAGGACGGTGCCTCTCTGATAGGTTGTGTCTGAACAGAGGAACCAGGCATGGGTGTTCTTTCCCATTTTTTTGGTCTATGTTTAGAGCCACTGGCAAAGAAAATAAGGGACTAAAAATTTCAAAGATATAACTGGTGTGGTAATCAAGAATAGTTGCATTTATTTGCAGACAAAATAATTTTTTACCCGATAATCCAGAAAAAGGGCATTTCATTGTTGTGGAACATTTTGAGACAGTTTCATGTCTACAGGATATAAAATTAATGAAGAAAAACAAAAGCTATAGCCATAAATTATTGGTTCAGCAATACCTATATTTATGGGAACACAATAAGATGAACTATTTAGGAGTATGGATTAAAAATGGCAGCTAAGGATATGTGGGAAGAGACTAAACAAAAGATAATACAAAAACTCAGAAACTGGAAACTCTTATGGATATGGACAGTAGGATACAAGCAGTGAAAATGTTTAGTCCCTTTAGTTTTATATACAGGTCAGGCATATTTTTATCAACTAGAGGAGAAGTTGTGGACAAAAGAGTTGAAGGAGTTTATCTGAAAGGGGAAGAGGGCAAGGGTTAAGTGGGATAGGTTGATCCTTCAAATAGAACAAGGAGGTTTAGGATGACCTGATTTGAAGAGATATTTTAAAGCTGCACAATTAAGGCAGAAAGTTATAATTCAAAGTGGAAAGGGATTATGATGAAACAGGGAGGGGTAGAATTTAAGAAATAAGGAGAGAGAGGGATTTTGGATGCAGATCCTTAAAAAAATAACAGCCATGCAGAATTTTATGTTCATAAAATAGCAGAAAGTATTCTAAGAACTAAGCCAACACGAGAAGGGAGAAAGGAGACTTTGCCAATAGGGATGACTGCAGTAGGGGTACAGAGATAGACAAGAGGAGGGCTGCAATGTACTGGACAAAACTGGCAAGGTAGCCAAGGTACTAGGAGTAAATAATTAGAGAGAGAGAAAAAAGTAATAGAATGGGATGAGGCCAAGATGAAATTAGGACTGCAGGCTATAGACTGTCTTCCCTACTAGGGTTTAATATCAGAGTACAGGCAAAGAGAAAGGGATAGGGGAATCCTAAGTGAAAGACCTGCTCTTGTAGATGTTTTAGTTGAATCTAGAACAAAAGCTGCTGTTAAAAAAGGTATAATTAGTAGGCCATAGAAAATATTGCACAATAACCATAAAAATCAATCAGATGAGGTTAGAAAAGACTGGAAGGGAGACTGGATAAGCAATTTACAGGCGAGCAATGGGGAGGACATATGTTTGGCTTCCAAGTATGCCACAAAGTCTAGATTTATGATTTTTGCTTGGAGGTGATTGCATAGGTATTTCATACCCAAAGTGGCCTGCAAATATTTTTTCTCAGGTAGATGGCAAATGTTGGTCTTGTGATGGGGAAGAAAAAGGTAACTGGGAAAATGTGTTTTGGGAGTGTAATGAGTTGGCAGATTTTATAAATTCCTTGCAGAGTACTCTGTCAGAAATATTGGGTGAGCAAATGAGTGTAACTAAGGAAATTATTCTTTTGAGTAGGACACAGGATCTGTATTGCCTAGACATAGTAAGGCCTTGTTAAGTTTAATCCTGGTGGCTGCCAAAAAAAAGAATTACTAGAAAATGGAAATCAATCTAAACCAACTGTATCTGAAGTATACATTTGTTTGAGCTGTAAGGCAATAACTTCATTTTTTATAAGGTTTAGGCCATGCCTACTGGGAGTCTGACTACAGACTCAAAAGTGCTTCATTGGTGGGAATGAGTTAATGCTTAAAAGAGGTCTCATTCTACCAACCTTAAGAACACACTTAAGCAAACTAACAAAGAACTTAAAGGAGCTATTAGGTACCTCAAAGCTGAGTATGAACTTAAAATGGCACTAAAACCAAAAATAACTGCAAGTCTTTAACTATGTCTGGAAGTTAAGAACTAATACCAAACCATGTTCAGAGCTAGTCTACAGTACTGCTACTCTCTCTGATCCAAAGGAAATAGCTAATATCCTAGCTAACAAATTTAGGTGCAAATTTTACTTCACTCACAGTTAATAGCTATTCT
This sequence comes from Protopterus annectens, assembly GCF_019279795.1. NCBI lineage: Eukaryota > Metazoa > Chordata > Ceratodontiformes > Protopteridae > Protopterus > Protopterus annectens. The sequence goes on along the minus strand of NC_056736.1, from coordinate 281,671,198 downwards.
ACAGGCTCCACAATCACAGTTACCTCATTTAATTAATTACTGTGGAACAAGTTTTCTCAGACCTTTCAAAAAACTAAGAGTACTTCACCTATGGGCCCTGACAACGTACCAGGCTGTCTAATTATTAGTGCCAAATATAGCCTTTCTGAAACCCAACTCAAACTCTTTATTCTAAGCCTCCACGTTTATTACATTCCTGAAGCCTGAAAAACAGCGCTTGTAATACCATTACACAAAGGTGGCCCAGACTTCATTAATCTGGACATTGACAGTCTCTCAACCCTGGAGTCTCATCAGTTTGGCTTTATCAAAGGAAGGTATCCTGCCTCTTTAACTTCATAAATTTCTTTGAAAAGGTAGCTGAAGCAGTAGGTAGTGGTTATGCAGTGCATGTAGCATGTCTGTACCTGGCTAAGGGCTTTGACATTGTTCCCCATGCAAGCATTATTGATAAACATGTAAATCTAAATATAAATCCTTATGTTGTGAGATGGATAGCTAACCAGTTGTCTGATAGAATGCATGTGGGTAGATTAGCAGTTGCCACTTCTGAAAGCAAAACAGTTGCCAGTGGTGTACTACAAGGCTCGGTTTTGGGCTCTCTCCTGTTTGACATGTATTTTCCAGATCTTCAGGCCAGCACATCTGGCCTATGGGTGAATAAGTTTGCTGATAACTGTAAATTGGGTGGTGTTGTTCAATCTTCATCTGACTCTGTTGCTCCAACATGGCTTAGACCATGTTAACAATGGGTGCAAGGAAAATATTCTCAAAAGTAATGTAAAAAAGCAACATAGTTCATTTTCATAAACAAAACAGTTTCACTTAAAGTACAGGAGATGTTCCCCTCCAGTCAGACACTGCTGTAAGGGATCTGAGTATTCTTGTTGATAATTCATTATCATTTGACCATCATGTCTCCACAGTAGTTTGGAAAGCCTTTGATCTGGCTCATCTAATTTCAAAAGGCATCTCCACTATATCCAGAAAAGTCTTAATTCTCCATTACTCCTATCTTATCAGACCCATTATTGAATATAATGCACCTTTTGGCATGTGTTTGTCTAAACATGTCACACAACTCGAGAAACTTCAGAGATTCATAGCTAAAGATCAGTGGCCTCAAAAATCTTAGTTATCACAAGAGACTGGCAGATCTTTCTCTGTACTTATCTCTTGCAGATGTCTGGAGATCTTTGTCTAGCCTTTGGTGCCATGAAAGACCAACCCTATGTAATCTCCTATTCCTTTGCAGAAGTAATGGTGCATCAAATTGTTCTGTTAAAAGAACTAAGCCATCATCAGCAGATAAATAAGGCATGTTGACATGATCCCATTGAATCCATCACCTCTGGGTCAAACTTCCATTACACGTCAAGTAGAGTAGCAACTTTGCCACCCTTAAGGTAAACCTAGATAATTAGATGGGCAGTCTCAAATTCTCTCCCTTTTTATCTTGTTTTGCCCTCCTTGAGGCTAGAGGGAAATTTTGAATAGGGTTTTTGTCTAGGCTTGAAATGGTCTGCAGACTGATTGCATAATACTTGCCTATAAACCTAGATATTAGTCCTTTTAATGGAGGATTGGCAGTCTTAGACAAAGGTATTCTGTGCCTGGAAAGGAAACCCAGTTGCAGGAACACAAAAGGATTCTGTTGGACTCCTGACCTCCAGTGGGGAAGAGGAGAGGGAAGTAAGTGGACTGATGAGAACATAGGGTGGATGTGAATAGCAAGAGGACAATGGGCCAAAAAGAGAATGTAGGCAGTGTCCATTACTCATCTCTTTGTTTAACTGCTGGTCTGAAACAAGTCCCACCTGGTCTATGTTAACCAAAGAAAAAGTTATTTAGGTGGACAGTACATTAGAGAAAATGTTTGTGTCAACATGTATTGAAAGCACACTGATCTAACAATTTACCTAGCTGAGGCCTTGTTATTGTTATGCATTTGCTGTGAAAGGAGAAAAAACTCCACCCTTCCAGCATTGAGATATTGGAAAAAAATGTCTCTTCCACAGGTTTGTAAAATCCACTAAATACGCCTCCCAGCATTCTTCTACTGATAGGTCTCTCATTTTCTTATGCATTTTCCAGGTCCTCAGATCATACCGTATTCCTGTGTAATTATACTTCTAATAATTTAGTTTGAGCTGTGCTGACTTTTGTTCTGGTTTCTTGGTTAATGAAACTGTATTCAAATGTATCATAGTGGTATTTAGGTCCCCATCTAAACAGTATATTTGCTAAATGGACTTAAAGTTTATATATAAAAGAGTATTTTCCACTGATTTAAATTTGGGATTCTTGTAGAAGTCTACTACAGTAATAGACTGACCATCTTATCTTTAACCAACACTATTTGTGTTGAGGAATTAATCACTATAATTAAAGATTGTAAGTGCTGGCTATCATAAATTTAAACTCCACTACCAGTTTGCTTACTTATGGTAAGCTATATAATCTGGAATGTTATACAGGGAGCAGTGTTGGCTGAACCAGGTTTCTGTAGTGACACCTATATCTGTGTTTTCACTTTGAATACTTTTTTGGTGTAACAGTTTTTTAGACTTCCAAGATTACACAGGAGGAATTTCAGATTAATGACCCTTTTCAAGTTAATCTATAGCCAGAGCAAAGGATTCTCTAAAGACTTATCTTTCCTTTTGTTCCTAGTATTCCATTTCTAATACTCTTCAAATGGATTTCTTGATATGAAGTTTTATATAGATAGAAAATTATTCACACATTTAATTTATATATTTTTATTTGTACAGATAAGACAGGGTAATGGCAGCAAATTGGGGAAATCAGAAGAAGCTGAGAATTGAACTAGAAGGGATGATAGTGGAACAGGTCAATAGCTTCAGATATCTGGGAGGGGTGGTTGAGGAGAGGGGAAGTCTGAATGAGAATCAGAAGTGATGCAGCCAACTGGCAGAGAGTGTCAAGTATATGGCAGATGAAACTGAAAAGTAAGGAGTACAAAACAGTGGTGCAACCAGTACTACTGTATGGTACAGAAACGTGGGCAGTAAAGGCAGAGCAGATGAGAAAGCTAGAGGTGATGGAATGAAGTGCCGAGCAGAGTGATTGGATCCACAGTGTGGGACAGAGGAAGAAATGACATAAGAGCATAAGTCAAAGTAGCTCAAATTGCAGAAATGATCAAAGAGAACAAATTACAGTGGTTCAGGCACATGTGCAGAAAAGCAGAACACAATCTGGTGAAGAAGCTTTGGGACACAGGAAGAAGGCAAGAGGAAATGAGGGCATCCAGCAAAGAGGTAGATGGATTGTGTGAGAGAATTTCTGTGACAGTCTGGCACGAGTGTCGAAGAAGGCAGGAGTGTGGCATTGAATAGTGAGAGATGGTGACCTTTAACGTAACACTGTGACCCCATATAGAAAATGGGAAAAAGGGGGTTTGATGATGACTATAATATTTTTATTTGTTAACCATATGGATGGCTGGTCCTTGGATAATTTTCATTTCTGACCCAGATACTCAAGCACATTTGCCAAATTGTATGCAATGGTGAAGACATTGTGACTATAGATATCTGTAGCCTTTGCAATGAGCTAGTCAGGCCCTTTATCTTGCTATGTATATAAAGATGATTGATGCAGTACCTTCCCCATTAGTATATTTAATGCAGTTTTATCCTCCGTGTCCACACCATGAAGATGAGGGAGGTCCCACTAAGACAAACTGAGCTAGTGATGGCTTTTCAGTCCATCTAGGTCTTTTTGTTAGACTGGATGTTTTGGATGTTTTACTTTCTTGGCCTGTTAGCATGATTGAAGTGCTTTTTATGAGCAGATCTAGCCTTTATGGAAAGCAAGATGGCAAGAAAATTATTTATCAGACGATGGAGCTATAACTCCTTAATTCCTCATTCTGTGCTTCCAGAAACAGAAGTTCTCCCTCAGGTTTCATTCATTCTTTTAGTAACACTTTGTTTTTTCACACTAGGTTCTGCACTCTGCTACACCATTGTGAGAACTAGTCAGATACTGATGTGAATATCTTCATTGTGCATATTGAGTTTTCTTTGCCTTTTTTCTTTTTTTGCATGTTTGAGCTCAGCTGTCCCATCCTGAGTATTTTGTGAATTCATGGCACAGAGCTCAGCTATTGACATAGAGCCCTTCCCAGTCTTGCATTCCTTCAGCATGCCAGATCTGCTTCTGAGCCCTGTGTTCTGGCATTCCCAAACAGTAGAAACATATAGTGCATGCTTCCTTTCATGCTGATTGGTTGGTACTTACAAGCAAGATTACAATATATCCATAACATCAGATGCAGTTTTTTTTTTATTTTTTTTTATTCTTTCTCTCTCTTGACCTTCACCTATTAGAAATAGAAAATCACAACATTGTTAACATTACAACATATCCAGAATGTCAGATGCAGGTTTTTTAGTCTTCATCTGTCTTGAACTTCACCTGTTAGTGATAGAAAACCACAAGGTTGCTTTCTGAGTCTGCAGATATCTGTACTGAAAATTTGTTGTGTTTTAATGTTGACTCACATTATGAGCATGCACGCATTTTATACATACATAAATAGATGTGTGTGTGTGTGCATGTATATAATGGATAATACATAAACACACATTTACAGTTAGGCACTTCTTTATTTACAGTTACACCAGATAAAACTTGCCAGTTCCCTGTATTAGCAAATGGAAAATCTCGAGTGTGTTTTTATTACTATAACCAAATAACCAAGGTACTGCCATGACGTGGAGCCTATGTCATGTGCTTCTGAATGCAGATCATTGAAAGTGCAGAGCAGATTATTGGATCCTAATGTCACAGTTTTCATAAGTGGAATACTTAATACCTAATTAAACCTATCCTTCTGAAAGATCCTGGGAAGGCTGTAATAGTCGTATCATTCCCCATACTGAGCTTTAATATTAAGCATTTTAATTTTTTCCAATATTGTCCCTTAGCACATAGAAGAATATTCCTGTTTCTACTCGCACTGTATACTAAACTAAGCTGTGCACATTATTTATGACAGTCCGAGATGTACTTGGCACACTGAATGCGTTATGCCATCAATACAATGAGTATGCCTGCCTATATAATACTTATTTTGACCTGCACACTGCACTCTGTCTTGACTGACACCATATTAAAAAAAAAAAACTTGCATTATAATGCATTTTGAGTCATGCTGGTTTGAACACTGCATGTTGTACCCCAGTTTATCTGAACCACACCTTCATAAAATATAATTTACATTACATTTTCTAGGTGTACACTAAATTAGAAAATAAGTCACTGAAGTGTACCAAGCTTAAAATGCAGTCATTTTAAACCTAGGTTTAGTATTTTTTACAAAATGGTGGGAAGCAGACTTTTGTGATGTTTTCCCTATAGACTAAAGCAGATTTATGTATTTTGCAGTATTAAAGTTTGAGAAATATTCAGTTACTTCTGTCACAGAGACCGTCATGTTTTCTCTTTCCATTAGACACAGAATTCTAAACAATGTTACATTGAATATTCTCTGTGTTTTGTTCTTCAAGCAATCCTTTTGAAATCTAAAGCCATTACTTGATGCAGTGTCTGAAGTTACAGTGGTTATATTTCTGACTCTTTGTAGTCTCCTCAGCTTAGATTTTGAAAGGGTTATATTGTAGTCTAATACTGCGACACTTCAAGTAAATACATCAGTTTATTATTGCTTTATTTGATAGAAATATCAAACTTTATCTACTGGAAAGGGTGGTATTTGAAGGCTCAAAGTCATCCTCTGCTGTGAGGCCTGCAGCAGTCCACTCATCTGTTTCATCAAGATTTCTTTCATCTAGAGGGACTGCAGCATCTGTTATGGTTTAGAAAATCCGTTAAATGTACAAATAATGCAATATTGGAGGGCAAATGTCCATTGGGTATTAATGTGCAGGTACCACCAGGTTAAAAAAAAGTCTGTCACTGTATTAAACTACTACGCAACACAGACTATACAAAAAGAGAAAAAAGCAGCCATCCCGGTTATGCTTAATAAACACAGCTGTTTAGCAAGTGGAAAATAAACAAAAAATAAGTAACTCAAATAACAGCAGCATCAGTTACAAATTATTGCTGTTTTACTTTCCTCTTGTTAATCGTGGCTTAAAAACAGTCATTTAGCAAGGATGTGAATAAAATAAAAAAGTAATGGGGTGTGTGTGTGAGAGAGAGAGAGAACATAGATGAGCAAGAGAAAGTACACTCACTTCCCAATTAATTTGCTCAAAAATTCTTTACAAAGCCAATAACCTTACATGACTGTAGAGCAATTTCCAGTGCTTTCTCCTGCTAGCCTGGTGCACATGGGCATTCTGAGACAGTGTAGCAACTGTCTCATGTACACAGACAACCCTCTCCTCTTACCTCCCAGCACTCATACATGTGAGAGATGCACTTATATCACTAAATTGGAAGCAGTGCACTCTCCAGCCAAGACTGGAATAGCTGGTCAAGAGGAGAAGGTCAACACCTGCAACTCACTACATGGAACACACAGCCCTCAAAAACACCAACCATCACAACTCACACATAGAAACACAAACCATACACCCACCAATATACCCAAACAGAGACCTCCTGAGACAGAAACCTGCTTGACCACTACAACACCAACCCCAGAACACGTGGCCCACCACCACAGTGTGCCCCTCAACCTAAGCCCTTAAGGCAAAACACTTTGCCCAATGTACTAATCATAGGAGACTCAATTGTGAGGCACACAGATGTCCCACTCACTATGTTGAGCAAGGAGAAGGTGACAGTCAGTTGTCTATCAGGTGCCAGTATTCGCTACATAACACATGCACTCAGGGCACTCCACAACAAGTACAAATATGACTCAGTCATTGTCCATAGGTGTGAATGACCAGAGACGTACCTCCCTGGACTACATGAAAAGAGATGTGATGGAACTCTTGGATTATGTGGCCCAGGTAGGTATGACCCTAGACCTGAGCAGTATTCTACCATCACCCAGAATGATACCACAGTACGAGCAGAAAATGATTGAGTTCAACAATTGGCTAAGTTTCTGGTGTCATTCTAAGGGGATCCTGTATCTATCTGCCTGGGATGACATGATCAGCAGACCTCTATTCTTTGCCAGAGACGGTCTGCATCTGTCACCCCTGGGATTCTGGCTACTGGCTAAGGCTCTTGCCACCCATATAGTGCCTTTTTTAGGCAGTGTCCCAAAGGCCAAATTCCACTGTAACTGCTACAAACAAATGCAATCTGAGGGTCATGCTGCTCAATGCTAGAAGTCTAAATCTCAAGATGCACTTGTTCGAAGCTCATCTCAAATTGGAGAATGTTGACATCTGTGGTGTAATGGAGACCTGGTTTAGAGAGACAGAAAGCACCCCTGCACTCCCAGGCTACAACTCATTCCATACTTTTTGGCCCCAGAATACGTCCTGAAGCTCCAAAGGCAGTGGTGTCTCCATATTCATAAAGGATACACACACACCTCCAGACTGGTAGCCCAGCATAGTGCATCCGAGATACTTCAGGTACAATTAACACTGGGTAAGATGGCGATACAAGTCATAGCCTACTACATAACCGCAACCATGTCTCTTGACTCTCACTCCAACTGCCTAAGCACCCTGGAATCTATCAAGGACCAGCCCAGTACTCTCATACTGGATGACTTCAACTACCCTTCCATCAACTGGGAAAACTATTCTAGTACCAATGTACAGGCCCAGTGCTTCCTGGAATTTATCAGCTCCAATCCCCTGGACCAGCTCATTCTGACCCCCACTAGAGGAAGCAACATTCTTGACCTGGTTATCACCAACATGGGAGACTGCTGCTCTACACCTGTAGTCAACTCCACCCTGGTTAAATCTGACCACAAACTGATCACCATGGAAATCTCAATCTCACCCACACCCCCTGCTAAGGTGACCACCCTGAAAAACATCTCCAAAGCTGACTTTGGGCTCCTAAAAACAGAGGTCAAAAACAACCACAAAGCCTTCTATAGATACATCAAGAACCTCCAAAGCAATACCCAGGTTGCTCTGAGTTATCGCACAATGGCACATGCCATACCAAGCCAACATACTGGCCAACAGATTTAATGCCATCTTTAGCCCCCCAAAGGCCCTATCACAATACCACAAGAAAGCCTGGTACCCACCATTTCTGCAGCACAGGTAAAGGCTGCATTGTCCAAAGCCAAGAATACAACATCCATGGCACCTGATAATATCCCTGGCTGCATCCTACATGAATTACAAAACGAACTGGCACCGCACCTGTGTGCCCTGTTCAATTGCAGCCTTACCTCAGGCTTTGTCCCTAATGAATGGTGCACTGCTACAGTCATTCCTGTCCACAGAGAGAGCAACTACAGACCCTGGGAACTACTGCCCCATTATCCTGACGAGTCTGGTATGCAAAGTTATGGAGCGCATCATCATGGACCTGCTCAACAAAGATAGATATAGGCAATCTCCAAACTCTTGGCCCCACATGGTTTGGCTTCATCAAGGGGAGATCCTGCCTGCTGGACCTGGTTGACTTCTTCGAGGCAATCACCAAGGCTGTGGATGAGGATAAGTCAGTGCATACAGTCTACCTTGACCTAGCCAAGGCCTTTGATACCATTCTCCACTCTGGTATCATTGATAAACTCACCAAACTAGGCATCAATCCTGGTATCACTAGGTGGGTTGCAAATTGGCTCACAGACAGGACCCACGGAGTGAAAGTTGTGGACACCAAGTCAGACTGTCGACCAGTCGTGAGTGGGCCCTCTCCTGTTTGGCATCTACTTCTCAGAAGTCCAGGTCAACACAGAGGGACTCTGGCTGACCAAGTTCACTGATGACTGCAAGCTAGCAGTCATAATTAACCCCCCCAAGTGATGCAGACATTCTACAAAAGGGCCTGTCTGAGACCAATGACTGGTTTCAGAACCATGGCCATAAGCTTAACACCAAAAATACATTATCATTCCCTCTGGAAAAAAAACTCCACTCCTACAAATTACTACATCACTGGGAGCCCACTAAACACTGAAGAGATAAGAGATCTGGGCACCCAGGTCGACAGCCACCTCACCTTCGACCGCCATGTTGCCACTGTGGTCAGAAAGTCCTTCTACATGGCACATCTTATAACCAAAGGGTTTGCATCCAGAAAGAACGAGGTCATCCTCCCTCTCTACTCATCTCTCATTAGACCAATCATCTTATATAATGCCCCATTTGGCATGTACCTGACCAGACACCTACACCAGCTGGAGAGGTTACAAAAGTACCTCACAAAAAGGATCCTAGGCGTTAAACACATGTCCTACATGGGCAGACTCAAGAAACTTCAGCTGTTCTCAGTCTCTTATCTACTCAGAGGTGATCTCTGCTTGACTTACAAAGCCATGTCTGACTCAGCCCTACTTGAAATGCTACACCTAAAGAAATCCCAATCCTCCCATGCCACACGTTCCAGAGACCATAACCTCACCACCACAATCAACAGAACATCCTGGAGGGGACAGGTTCATCTCACAAAGACTGCCCATACTCTGGAATAAGCTTCCCATTCATGTCAAGTAGAGCACCTCGCTGACCGTCTTCAAGAGAAATCTCGACAAGTGGATGGGTAACAGAACGTTCACCCCAGGATCACTTCAGTTGCCCTACTGGATAGAGGCACTGTGAACTAACATCGGGTAGCATGGTGTCAGAGAAAACTTTTTTGGGATAGGCTTGTAAAGGCTCCAGGGCCATTAGCTTCGTACACACCTATGAACCTGTCAACAATAATGGAAGAGAAAGACCCCAAATCAGGGGCAGCTGTTTAAATATAACCTCAACTCACTTCAGTAGTTAATAGGTTGACATTTTCCATCAACATGCATTTCATGAACACTAAGAAGTTTGAAACTATAATGTCCATCTTTGTTGGCTATAATCCTTATTTTTTGTTGGGTATACTTGCATTTATATAAAACTAATCAAACCATATTAAGTTCATATTTACAAATATTGTACATCACATATATAATATAATCAGATGAACATTACATAAATTGTTCAATTCTTGCCTTCTCTCAACTCTCATTCCCTCCTCCAAAACATTTTCTGCATGTGTTTCCACAATTTCCATTTTTCTATATAATTTTGTTCTACTTTATTCTAAAGATCCCACTTGTTCTTTGGTCTCTGTTAGAGTACTCACTACTTCAGGTATGGTTGGTTTAGACTTTGACTGCATTTTCTGGTAATTGCTTTTTTTGACAGCCACCAGAACTAAATGTAAGAAGGCTTTATTATGTCTAGTCATTTCAGACCCTGTATGATTTCCTTACTTACACTCATTTGCTTGCCCAGTATTCCTGACAGATTACTCTGTAGGGAATTATTAAAGTCTAATAACTGAAAAAGTGAATGTTTACCACTGAACGATCAAGAAAAAAAAAATAGTAATTAGAAGCCACAACTAGGATTCTTCTATAAAATAAAATATCTATTTATGACCAAACTGGTTAAGTGCTTTTGGTCCTTAACACAAACAAGACTTCATCAGAATCAAACCATATCACCAAAATGGCCTTTTTATACAAAACCAATTAATTAACCACTTATCCAATTAACCTAGAACAGTGGGGAAAAAGTCATTACACAGTGTATATTGAAATTCAAGCAAAGCCTGTCTCTCTCAAAATATAAAGCATAACATTTTTAAAACTTTCAACCTATTAAAGTTATTCGCCATCATAATTAAAACAGACTGAATAGAAGTATATTCATTTAAACATTGGTAAGAGATTGCTTGTAACTGCCATTTTAATTCTTTGTTTTCTAGCAACACTTTGGCATCCCTATCCCTTGGATTACAGCTGACTGAGTCAATAATAGCAAAAAAAAGCTTAGTAAATGAGGAACAAACCATTGAATGTTTATAAAAGGCATTATACATCTAGATGTTTTTTGTAAAAGGTAATTGTTTAACTAAATGGGTTGTGTACATGGCTTTATGTGAAGGATGTTCAAATTTTTACGTAGGTAAAGCCAAGAGAACTTTATGTAGACGTATTTATGAACATGATATTAAGAACAAAAGAGAAAATAATGCCTTGTATAAACATTCAGTAGTTTGTTCCTAATTTTCTTTTGCCATTATTGACTCGGTCAACTATAATCCAAGGGGTGGGGGATGCCAAAGTGTTGCTAGAAAACAAAGAATTAAAATGGCAGTTATAATTATAAGCAACCTCTTACCCAGGTTTAAATGAATATACTTATATTCAGTCTGTTTTAATTATGATGGCGAATAATTTTAATGGGTTGAACGTTTTAAAAATGTTATGCTTTATATTTTTTGTGAGACAGGCTTTGCTTGAATTTCATTATATACTGCTGATAGAAATATGCCTGACCTGTGTATAAAACTAAAGGGACTAAAAATATTTTACAGCTTGTATCTTGCTGTCCATACCCATAGGCAAAGCCTTCCAGTTTCTCAGTTTTTACATTAACGTTTGTGTAGTCTCTTCCCATATAGCCTTAGCTGCCATAACATAATCCTTTTTAATCCATACTCCTAAGTACTTCATTTTATCATGTCCCCATAAATATTGATATTGTTGAACCAAATTCATGTGTGGGTACTTAGTTTATAACTATAGTCTTTGTTTTATCTTCGATACTTTTATATCCCAAAAACTAAAAAGCTGTCTGACTGTTCCACAACACTGAGATGTCCTTTTCTAGTTCTGTCAGGTACTAAATAATATCATCTGCAAATAGTCCGTTTTTCTTGACTACCATGCTAATTATATCCTTGAATTTTTGAATACCTTATTTTCTTTGCCAAGGGATGTAAATATAATGCCAATAGCAAAGGGAAAAGAGAACACCCCTGCCTAGTTCTTCTGTTCAGACTTAACTTAACAGAGAGGGACCCTCCCACTTTGATTTTTGCCACCAATCCCTCCTATATCCTCCTAATTAACCTTATTATTGCTTCCATTGCCGTACTCATAAAATCCCAGCTTACTGCGTTGAATCCTTTCTCTGCATCAAAACCGACAAACAGTATTTTCTTATAATCTGCTTCCTTCTGGATCATCATTGTTTTCGAATGTTTGCCTCCCCTCCAGAAAATCACATTATACAATGACCCTCCATTAATATTCAAAAATGTGCATGCTGATTGGTCAGCGTGCACGTTGTAAATCCGAGTTATAGTAATGGAAAAAGGTCCGGATGCCCAGACTTTTTCCATTACTATAACTCTTACAGCAACACTGTCTCGCTATGTTAAACGAGTTTAACATAGCGAGACAGCTTTAAAAAAAGCAACGGAGATTCTCCGTTGCTTATTTTAAAGCTGTCTCGCTATGTTAAACGCATTTAACATAGCGAAACACTTTGTAAAAAGCAATGGAGATCTTGCTTTCTCCGTTGTTTTTTCAAAACTGTCTCGCTATGTTAAATGGGTTTAACATAGCGAGACAGCTTTAAAATAAGCAATTAAGATTCCGTTGCTTATTTTAAAGCTGTTTTGCTATGTTAAACCCATTTAACATAGCGAAACAGTTTGTAAAAAGCAACGGAGATCTTGCTTTCTCCATTGCTTTTGCCCACAGCTCTGATGTACTGCGTAGGCATACGCATGCGCAGTACATCAGAACTGCCGCAGAATACCAGACAGCTGCGGAAGGGCAGCAAGGAGGCATTATACAATGCCATTATTTAAGTAAAGTAATTATTTTTTTCTTAAATAATGTCATTGTATAATAGCAATAACCCACTTCTGGGTGTGGGTAATGCTAGATTTACCCACGGTTTACTTTGTTTGGCCACTTGGGCTTCGCCCTCATGACCAAACCACACCAACCATGGGTAAATCCAGCATTACCCACACCCAGGTGTTGGTTATTGCTATATTGAACCATATCTATCAGTTTTGGTAACACATTTGCCATTTTTTTAGCCATTATAGATGTAAACACCTTATATTCAGGATTTAAAACTGAAACAGGCTTATATGAAGCTGGATATGGGTCTTTTCCTTCTTTAGGTAATTTGTCCACCGCAGCTTTTTTGTCAGGATGCTGGTGCTTCCTCTCCTTTTAAAATACTGTTAAACAAAACCTTGCAGATCTTTATCACTTGCTTCCCTCCTAGCTTCTAAACTTCGACAGGAATACCATCTCTTCCTGTAGACTTTCCTGCTGATTGGTTATACATCACCATTTTTATTAAATATCCTCCTATCTTAATTGTTAATTGTTGAGCCTCATCTACCTCTAACCTTGGCATATTAAATCTTCAATAAATATTTCCATTTGTGCATGTTCTTGATTTTCCAACTTCTCTGCTTTATAAAAAATATTCATAAAATTTCTGAAATTATCTATAATACCTCTACAGGATTTCGGTTATTTTTCTTGTTATAGATTTGGCAACAACCCCTTCTACTTTCCATTGCCTAAGTCATTGTGCCAAACATTTGTGTTCTAGAGCTATCAAAAACAGTTGCTTAACACCACTCTGTCTGAACTCATGCATATTATCCAGGGAGTCCCTCATTTTCTCTTTAGCATTTTGCAATTGCGCCTCTTGTTCTGTGAGTCTCCTTATTTTTAATCTTTTCAGGCCTTGTAAATAATTATTGTTACTTTTAACCATATCTCTTTCTTTTATTTTTACCCTGTTTTAATCTCCACTTTAATTTTATCCCACTCTCTAACTGTAACTTCTGGACTACTTTTTATCTTCACTAATAGCTCTTGAATAATTTCCACTACCTGTTCTTAAATGCCTGTCTTTTTAACTGGTAGGTGGGAAAGCACCCGTTTCTCATGTTTACTTCATTACCCTTCATTTGCATGTCTTAGTAATTATTAGTGCATGACACCACCTTCACATTCCACATCCACTTTCCAACATACATCCACACCTCCCCACACCTACATTACACAAGAACCCTACTCATCCAGTCATACCCTCCTATTTAAATATAGATTACTACACATCCCACTCTCACTAAAAACACCCCCTGACCCCATTCTAACAAATCCAATACCTACCACCACTCAAACTCTCCATCTACACTAAAACACCTTCAACGCATCCTTCACAAAATATCCCTCATACTGTCCGGTGACATTCACCCCAATCCTGGACCCACTAACACTCCACAACCCACTAACAGCCCCCCCATAGGTTCATAGGTTTATACTAGGCTATCTGCCCTAAGGCATTTATAAGCCTAGCCCAAATTATTGTGGCTTACGCCACCCCTTATATGAAAAAATACTGTGCCCATTAGTTTGTTGTGCCTCTGTCCAGCAGTGACCCAGAGATGATTCCCGGGGTAAACCTACGATCTCCCATCCACAGGTCTAGATTTCTCTTGAACAGAGTCAGCGAGGTGCTCTGCCTCACATGGACCGGGATTTTATTCCACAGCATAGGGAGTCTCTGAGTGATAAATCTATCCCTCCAGCACGTCCTATTTATATCCGTGCTAAGGTTTAAGTCGCTTGCTCTAGTGGTTTTGGTGGATTTGGATTTTTGAGGTGGAGCATGTCCATTAATTCGGGTTGGACATGGCCTTGTATGTCAGGCACATGTCACCTCTGAGCAGACGGTATGCGACTGAATAGAGCTGGAGTTTCTTCAATCTGGCAGCATATGACAGATTTTGGAGTCCCTTTATCCTTTTGGTGAGGAACTTTTGGGGTCTCTCCAATTGCTGCAGATGTCGGGTGAGATACATCCCGAATGGGGCATTGTACTCGATCATTGGTCTGATAAGTGAAGAGTACAGGGGAACAATGACCTCACTAGATCTGGAAGTGAATCCCTTCATGATCAGGTGGGCAATGTAGAAGGTCTTTCTAACCACTTTAGCAATGTGAGTGTCAAAAGAAAGGCCACTGTCAACCTGGGTCCCCAGGTCCCTGATAACCTCTTCTGTGCTTAGTGGATTGCCACCTATAAGGTAGCTTAGGGTTACCTTGTTTTTCCCGAAGGGTATGACTATACATTTTTTGGCGTTTAACTTCAGGCCATGGCTCTGGCACCAGCTATCTGTTTCCGTGAGTCCCTTCTGAAGGATATCAGTGTCCGATGCACTTTCCACTATGGTGCCCAGTTTGCAGTCATCTGCAAACTTTGTCAGCCAAAGTCCTCCCATGTTGGCCTGTACTTCTGAGAAGTAGATGCCAAACAATAGGGGGCCAAGGACCAAGCCCTGTGGGACACCACTTGTGACCGGCTTGGAGTCTGACACAGCGCCAGCAACTCTAACCCTGTGGGTTCTGTCCTTAAGCCAGTTTGCAACCCATCTTGTGACATATGGGTTTACATTTAAGCTGGTAAGTTTTTCTACAATACTGAGTGGGGTATTGTGTCGAAAGCCTTTGCAAGGTCAAGGTAGGCTGTATGGACTGCCTTTCCCTCATCAATGGCCTTGGTGACTATTTCAAGAAGTCGACCAAGTTCAAAAGGCATGATCTTCCCTTGACAAAGCCAAACTGGGTCGGGTCCAATGTCTGCAAGTCCCCTATATCTTTGTTTATGAGCTCCATTATGATCCTCTCCATAGCTTTGCAGACTAGACTTGTTAAGCTTATGGGGCGGTAATTACCAGGGTCCGTGAGGCGCCACCTTTGTGGAGTGGGACCACAGTTGCCGTCGCCACTCCTTGGGCATGTATCCTGTGGTAAGGCTGAGATTAAACAGCTG
Source organism: Protopterus annectens (assembly GCF_019279795.1). Lineage (NCBI taxonomy): Eukaryota > Metazoa > Chordata > Ceratodontiformes > Protopteridae > Protopterus > Protopterus annectens. Next base: position 281,655,458 of record NC_056736.1, on the reverse strand, counting down.
CCTTATGTGCGGGTTTAATTCCTCATTTAGCTCGTGTAGCACACAGCCGGGGACACCATCCGGTCCCATTGATGCTGTGTTTTTAGCTTTAGAGAGAGCAGCTTTCACCTGCGCATTTGAGATGTCCGGGAGGCTACACTCGGCTGGGATAGTTATCTCTCCTTTAGGGGAGAGGGGTGAAGTTTGCACTGAACCTGTCTGCCAGTATGTTGGCAATGTCTGTGGGTTCAGTGATTTTTGTATCATTTTGGACTAATTCTGAGCATATCTGTGAGTTTCCACCCAGGTTCCTAACATAGCTGAAAAAGGCCTTATGATTGTCCTTTGAATCCATGGCAATTTTTCTCTCAAAATTGGCCTTAGTTGATTTTATGAGTGCTCGTATTTTTTTACTAATAATGATCAGGGGTGACTTCCCTTTTATGGATTTTGTTCTATCATGTAATAGCTTTCTCCTCTTATTGTAAAGTTTGTTAATGGCTGGGGTCCACCAGACTGGACGTTTGCCCTTTGTGGAAAGAGTCTTGGTTTTATTTGGGATTGCCTGATCCATGCAGTCCTGGAGGTGTTCATAGAAGGCATTTGTAAGGGCTTCCACAGTTTGGGTTGTGGTTTCCTCTGACTCAGGGGCCTTGAAGGATACCACACCAGTCTTGAGTAGTGTGAAGTTTGCTTTAGAGAAGTTCTTCACTATGGTCTTTTTTGTTTGGGGTGGGGGCGGGATGTGGATTTCCAGTGAGATTAGTTTATGATCAGATCTCACCAATGAGGGATATACTTCCGGTGTGGAGCATTTTGTCCCCATGTTTGTGACAATGAGATCTAGTATATTTTCTCCTCTCGTGGGAACAGTGACTAGCTGTTCCATGGCATTTGAATTTATGAACTCCAGGAACCGTTGGGCTAGAAAGTTAGGGCTTGAGTAATGTTCCCAGTCTATATTCGGGTAGTTGAAGTCACCCAATATGATGGTGTTTGGAGATACATTTATACCCTCCAGTGTCTTCAGGAAGGCTGTGTGGGGTTCCTGAGTTTGAGAGGGTGGCCTGTAGCATGCTACAATTTGTAGAGCAGTTTTGCCTATTGTTAGTTGCACCTGGATGGTTTCAAGCTTCATGCGTTGCCACCAACCTGGAGGTGTGAGTATCCTTTATGAATATGGATACACCCTCCTTTTGTGGAGTGGTCCGGGTTTTGGGGCCGGAACGCATGATATGAGGTAAAACCTAATAGTGCCGGGGTGCTCTCAGGAGCCTTGAACCAGGTTTCAGTTACAGCACAGACATCGATGTTCTCCATACTGAGAAGGGCCTCGAGTGCGTGCATTTTGAGATTTAGACTTCTGGCATTGAGCAGCATTACCCTCAATTTCTTCCCATTTTTGTTTTCTAGGGTGGTAGGTTTAGAATTTGAGCCTTGCCTAAAAAGGCACTATGGGGTGGCAAGAGCCTTAGCCAATATCCGGAATCCCAGGGTGACAGGTGCAAGCCATCCCTTGAGCAGCGTGGCTTGTCAAGCATGTCATCCCAGGCAGACAGACACTGGATCCCCTTTGAATGACACCAGACATTAAGCCAATTGTTAAAGCTGATCATCTTGTCTCTATATTGTGGCATCATTCTTGGTGAAGGAAGGATACTGCTCAGGGTTAGGGTCATACCTGCCTGGGCTACATAATCAGAGAGCTCCTCTATGTCTCTTTTCATGCAGTCCAGGGAGGTACGTCTCAGGTCGTTCACACCAGCATGGACAATGACTGTGTCATATTTGTACTTGCTGTGGAGTGACCCAGTGCTTGTGTTATGTGGCGGATTCTAGCGCCCGATAGGCAGCTTACTGTGACCCTCTCCTTGTTCAGCCTGGTGAGTGGGACGTCAGTGTGTCTGACTATGGAGTCACCTATGACAAGTATGTTTGGTGTTGTATTTGGCCTTAAGGGCTGTGACTGCTTTGCACACTGCTTTTGTGGTTTATGTGTTGCTTGTGGGGTGTCTTGAGGTAGCAGTTGTTTGGGTGTCTGCTTTGGAGGCCTCTGCTGTTTAGGTAAATTTTACTCAGAGCCTCGAGTATGTCTTTGTGTGTTTATGTGTTTGATTCAGTGGAGTGGTAGCATTATGTGAGGCTGGTTTTGTGGTGTGTGTAGTTGCCTTCTCCTCCTGTCTGGTCTTGCCAGTCCTGAGTTGAGAGAGCTCAGCCTCCAGTTTGGCTAAATAGCTGCATCTCTCAAGTATTTGTGTTATGTGGGAGGAGGAGAGGGTTGTCTTTGTACATGAGGCAGTTATAACATTGCCTCAAGATTCCCAGATTCACCAGCTGGACCGGAGAGGAGATTGACAACTGACCTTTGGACATGCTAGAATAATATTGGGAAATCCTTAATTGAAAACAAGGGCCAGTGGGGAGTGAGGGTGTAGTGCTTTTAATTTTTAGTGCTGACTTATATAATTGCTTTAGTGAGCAAGTGCCAGGTAACTTGAGTGCAATGTGATACAAGTAACTAAATGCAAAACGACAAACAGTAACTTTCTTTCAAGTGAAACAAGGAAATAAGTACAGTAAGCAATGCAGATATCACTAGTGATCCACAGAAGCTGAGAAGTTGCGATTAGGTGAATTAGCTTCCAGGGAAATAACAAGCAAACAAACAACAAGTATATAAACAAAGCTAGATTCAGTAGGCCTGGATCTAGTCTATGCTAGAGCAAACAAGGTGAACCAATTTCAGTAAGATACAGTTCAAATATTCAGGCACTATAAACCTTTAACCAGAAAATTCCCAGCTCAGAAGGGCAGAGTCCAGCCTCTTCTCCCACAAGAGTGCAGTCCACGAACCTTCTTAATGTAAAATAACTGGCCTGAAGCCCAAGTGCCTAAACCAGAACTAATACACTTGGACACTGGGCTCTCAATCAGCAGTTCCCAACTTAGAAGGATGAAAGTTACCTGTCCTGCCACCACAGTGCTTGCCACAAACCTTCCTAATGTAAAACAACTGGTCTGAAGCCCAAGTGCTTAATCCAAAAGACTTGAATGATAGCTACACTTTAATCAAGTTACAACCAAGCAGTAATAAATACCATTGAATACTTTAGAGAATGTCTGGATTAGTGCTCAAGTTACACAAACAAAGCTAGATCCAGCAGGCCCGAATCCAGTCTATGCCACAGCAAACAAGGCACCAACTTCAGTAAGAAACAGTTCAGATATGCATGCACTATAAGCCTTTAACCAGAAATTCCCAGCTCAGAAGGGCAGAGTCCAGCCTCTCCTCCCACAAGAGTGCAGACCACGAACCCTCTTAATGTAAAATAACTGGCTTGAAAGCCCAAGTGCTTAAACCAGAATTAATACACTTTTAGAATAACAGACACTGAGCCCTCAATCAGCAGTTCTCAACCTAGAAGGATGTAAGCTACCTGTTCTGCCACAACAGTGCAGACCACAAACCTCTCAGTGCAAAACAACTAACTGGTCCGAAGCCCAAGTGTTTAAACCAAAAGGCTTAGAATGAGTTACACCAAGCAGTAATAAATACAATTGAGTATTTTAAGATGATGCAAAAGTAAAAAGAAGTAGGTAAAAACACAAGTACAGTAAAAGCAGATGAAATTTTTTTTTTTTTTTTTTTTTTTTTCTGAACAAGTGCTGAGATCAAAGAAACAGATTTGAGTGGTGCTGAAACTAGAAAACTGGCTAGTTACAAGAAAAAAAAAAAACAAGCTAGAAGGCTTCCCTCAAACACAGAAGGGCTTGGGGGCTCAGAAGCCTACAAATAGTCTGTACCACTTAACAAGAAAGGCAGGAAATAAGCTTAATTTTTTTTTTTTTTCTATTTCCCAGATGCTCTCTTTGTACACAGTAGGAGTGCCTGAAATCAGAATATGATCTCACTGCACTCAGTTGAGTGAGCAAATGAGATGGGCCCAGAGGCAGGCTGAGGGGCGGGCAGTTTCAATGCCACTAAGACTACTGAAGAGCAGAATAACCAGTTAAAAATTCCTTCAACACTCCTTCATACACAGTTTAAATCAATTTAAATACTGTATTTTTTAAAAGAAAAAGTGCATAAAAAGGTACTTAAATTCTCTTATACGTCCAGTTGAATATAACCAAGTTCTCAGCTTGCCAAGCTGAAGTTTTAAAGCAGGAATTATTTCACATGCACCAGTTTAAATATGCAAGGACAGGAAATCACTGAATGTGGCTACCCCCACACCTGTAATTACTAGCAAATAACAAAATTCAGCCAACACTAGCTTTTAGTTCAAGTTACTGAAGAGCAGAATAACCAGTTAAAAATTCCTTCAACACTCCTTCATACTCAGTTTAAATCAATTTAAATACTGTATTTTTAAAAGAAAAAGTGCATAAAAAGGTACTTAAATTCTCTTATACGTCCAGTTGAATATAACCAAGTTCTCAGCTTGCCAAGCTGAAGTTTTAAAGCAGGAATTATTTCACATGCACCAGTTTAAATATGCAAGGACAGGAAATCACTGAATGTGGCTACCCCCACACCTGTAATTACTAGCAAATAACAAAATTCAGCCAACACTAGCTTTTAGTTCAAGTTACTGAAGAGCAGAATAACCAGTTAAAAATTCCTTCAACACTCCTTCATACACAGTTTAAATCAATTTAAATACTGTATTTTTTAAAAGAAAAAGTGCATAAAAAGGTACTTAAATTCTCTTATACGTCCAGTTGAATATAACCAAGTTCTCAGCTTGCCAAGCTGAAGTTTTAAAGCAGGAATTATTTCACATGCACCAGTTTAAATATGCAAGGACAGGAAATCACTGAATGTGGCTACCCCCACACCTGTAATTACTAGCAAATAACAAAATTCAGCCAACACTAGCTTTTAGTTCAAGTTACTGAAGAGCAGAATAACCAGTTAAAAATTCCTTCAACACTCCTTCATACACAGTTTAAATCAATTTAAATACTGTATTTTTTAAAAGAAAAAGTGCATAAAAAGGTACTTAAATTCTCTTATACGTCCAGTTGAATATAACCAAGTTCTTAGCTTGCCAAGCTGAAGTTTTAAATCCTTTAACTCCCAAAAGTATCTGCCCCATTACATTCAATGCCCAAAGCCTCAGAAATAAAATCCCCAATCTCCATGCCTGGATTTCCCACAACCACCCTGACATAATAGCTATCTCAGAGACATGGGTCAAGCCCTACACTAACGATAACAAAATTCTGCCACCAGGCTACCAAATGTTCCATAAGGACAGACCTAACAAGAAAGGTAGAGGTGTAGCAATTATCTACTCCTCCTCCTCGTCTACCATAACCCCATACACCAGTCATATCCCAAACTTCACCAATGCTGAAATAACATAGCCCTACTAAAAATCAACAACCACAAATCCATATGCATAGTTGCCCTCTATATACCCCCTGGCAATAATATCCCAGTACTAGAAGATATTCTGTCCTCATTTTCTTCTAACATTAAAAATGAAACCCATATCTTAGATGACACAAACTTTAACTGGTCCACAATAAACTCATATGCTCCTTCTCACACAGACAACCTCTTCAATTTTACTCCACTTATTAACTCTCCTACCAGGCCAAAGAAAGATGGGACCTCTGGCACCATCATTGACTGGATCCTAACATCCCATCCCACCAACATATCTAATTCTGGAACCCTTCTAGACCCTCTCAGTGACCACCTACCTGCCTTCACTGACCGTCATCCCTCTCCTCTTCACAAACATCATCACTACATTCAAATCTGAAACCTCTCCTATTCCAACCCCCTAACCTTTTCTGAACGTCTCAAACTTACCAACTGGACTCCACTAAAAACACTACCAAACTTACAATGTTCCAAAGAGAAAAAATATAGAAGCAATACCAAAAAAACAAACATAACACCTTACTAGAGTTCAAACAACTCTGTAATGCCACAAACAAACAAAAGACCGCAAAGCATACTACTCCAAACTAGAATCCAAACACTCAACCAATCCGAAAAAATTCTGGCATACATTCTCTTCTTTCCTCCACCCCGGTAATAAAGATAACACCTGTCCTAACCCCAACCTTACTGATCCTGAAACTGCCACCCAATTCAACTCCTTTTTTATTGAATGTATAGATAAATTGTCCTCCTCTTTCTCTCACCCCCCTCCCAACACCACCTGCCCCCCATCCTTCTAACCAAATACCTCCATCCTCTCTCTTCAACTTAGAATCCATCCCCACAAGTACAGTAAAAAAACTACTTCTCCAACTTAAACCTTGTTGCAGCGCACCCAATAATCTGCCATCAGCTTTCGTCAAACAATCTGCTGAGGGTATTGCTGTTCCAATTTCCATCTTAATAAACAGATCCATCAGAGAAGCATATGTCCCTTCTATCTGGAGACAAGCATACATCATCCCACTTTATAAGGGAAGGAAAAACACTGACTCTACCAATTTCAGACTAATTGCCATCCTTTCCCCACTGTCTAAAATCCCAGAAAAATGCATTTATTCTCAACTCATATCACATCTAACACAAAACAACCTTCTCTCCCCCACACAACATGGTTTCTGCCCTGGCCACAGCACCATGACTGCCCTCCTTTCCTTTCTTGAGACCATTAACCTATTTTGCGACTCTGTCGAACTCGTATCTGCATTATTCCTAGATCTATCCAAAGCTTTTGACACCGTCTCCCACCCCCTTACTCATCTCCCAACTCTCCTCTCTCAACCTCTCTGCTTCAACTATAGCCTGGTTCTCTAGCTACCTTTCCAAATGACAGCAAGCCGTACAATGGAAATCTTCAACCTCTCCCTTCCTACGCACCCCTACTGGCGTGCCCCAAATCTCTGTCCTAGGTCCTGTGTTCTAACATTTTCATCAACAATTACCACTATACCATCCCTGACTCCTCAATCATCTAGTACACACATGATACAACAATCATTTGCTCAGCAGACTCCCCCTCTGAATTACTCCTGAAAATTCATCAGTTTTCTCCAAAAGCAAAACCTGGATGCAAAACAATCACCTGGCCCTGAACGCAAATAAAACAAAACAAATGATATTTTCTCCCACTAGAAACTCTCACATCGACAAAAACTTTCTGTATACTCAGCCAGAATAACACCCCCTTCAAAATTGTTTCAAATTCTAAACTGCTCGGTGTCATCATTGACGAACATCTAAAGTTTGACACCCATATCCATACCACCATCAAAAAGACACACCAAAAGCTAGGTCTCCTGTACAGGCACAATCAATATCTCACCCCCTCCACCAGAAAAACCCTAGCTTCCTCATACCATCTCTCCTCCCTACTCTACAGCGCTCCTCTACTAATCAATCTCCAACTTGGCCTACAAACCAAACTCGAATCCTGCTACAATAAAATAAGTAAATTCGCTACCAACTCTAAAAGCTCATCCCACCATTGCCACTCTCTCCATGCTCTACAATGGCTCGAACTACCCAACTACCTAACATTCCTTAAACTTACTACCACTCACAAGCTCATCTACAAATCCTCAAGCTGCTCTTCTCTCACAACAACCCTAACCCCCTGCATTCCTACCTGTTCCCTCAGATCTGAGGACCAAACCGTCCTGTAAGTCTACAAACCATCACGTTCCCCTGGCAACCTCCTGCTGTCCTGCTTCATATCCTAACTATGGAACTCTCTCCCTCCCTCCCTTCGCAATACACCTAACCTCACCAATTTCAAATCCCTCTTGCTCTCACATCTATCCTCTAAATGGGCATGCCCAGGCCACCATCCAACATAACCCCCCCCCTCCAATCCCTTCTCCTCTCTATCTTCTGAAACAAGTACATCTCAGGTCTACACTTCCCCCACTAAACCCTACATTTCACTCTTACTGTACAGTCTACCCCACCCAATCCTATATAGGTCCTATAACAGTCTAATATACCTACTTGCAACTAACCTGCAACATTTCTTGTCTTACTTTACTATATCCTCAGAGTATTATGCAGTATTTTTCAACCTTCTGAAAATTCCACTGCTTTATGCATCTCTGATTGTCATTGTTGCTTTCTTTATATGGATTTATTACTACAATGTAATATACTGTATTGTCAGCACTCTGAAAATGACTGTATTCCTTAATTGTGTATATAATTGTCAATGATCTATTTGCATGTGTTTAGTAGTCAAATACTATATGCTGTATTGTCAGAACATTGTACATAATAGTCTTTAATGTATCTGCATGGGTTTAGTTCTCCAATGTAATATGCTGTATTGTCAGAACTCTGGAAATGTTTGTATTACTTAATGTTTTCTATGATTGTTAGTAGAGCTTTTCTCCCCGGGCCTCCACTGAAAACAGGCACTTCATGGCCCAGTGGACTTCCCCGGTTACCAAACTGAAATAAATAAATAAATATGTGTCACAATTCTCAATTAAATGTACATGTTCCTGTGAAATATAATTTTTGTCTAGTTTAGTCCAGTTATTGTACCTTTGGGAATAAGTAAGTTATTTTCAAGTTGCTACTACTGAATTTGTATCTTTCATACCAAATATTTTCAAATTATTTTCAGAAATCTACCCCTTTTGTTATATATTCCTTTCTAGGCATCGCAAATACATAATTAGTGTTGCAAATCAAATTACCAGTCCCTACTTGTAAGTAATATTCACTACTGAAAGCTTATTATTTCTCTCAATTTTTTTAAACTCCATAATGGCAGTTTTAGGTGGATATAAATACATAACAGCATAATCCTCATCCCTTTCCAGTAGCCCCTTACTACCACAAATCTGCCATAATTATCTTTTTTCCTCTTCTTTCACTATTAGAGCTGCTCTAGCAATTAATATAAGTACTTCTCTTTTCTTTTGTCCCTGATATTCTGCTGAATATCCATTATGAAATCCTTTCATGAAATCCACATGCTCAGTTCTTTCCAATTGTGTTTTCTGTAGCATTGCTATTTGCACTCTACATTTCCTAATATAATTATTCTTTCATTTTTGTTTTTACCTGCGAGACCATTCACGTTCTAAGATAATATGGAAAGCATCACCATCATGATAAGTAGGCACTTTTCCCACCTACTATATATATGACAGCTTTTTTAAATGTCCATATCCAGCTTTTCTGATTTATGTGCCTTTTAATGTTTGGCAGGTTAATCATTTATACATTTTATCTTAACATCAACATTGGAAACTGTGTCACATTTTACAACACGTTTTGTTTAATGAAAACCCTCAAACATCCCAGGACACCCCATAACCGGTTAATATAAGTACACAAAACTAAGTACATCTTCAAATAAAGAAGTTTAACCCTCTGTAAAGAAATTAGACACTGTCATCAGAGGTCTTAAACTGGGATACATTGCTCTGGAGTGTGTAGTAAGGAGTTACATTAACAGGTTATAGAGCATGTTCCTGTTGTGCTTTTCAGGGAAATTGTGAAATACTACTCCTGTTTAAGTGAGGGTCTCACATTGGAGTCAGTAGTGAGGATTAAGTTCCTTAGTTATTAACCCAGGATAGAAGGGTCGTCACATATTGGTAGCAGTTCAGTGGGATGTTGACAGGATGTCACACACTCCTAATAGGATCAATTGTCCAAATAGACAGCTACAACCACAAGCTTTCATTAACCTAAAATTGAGGTTATCCATGCTAAGATTCATATTAATGCCTGTGCTTCTGCTTACACTAACTGATGTCTGTGCTTTATCTTTATTTCCTTCCCAGATGTGAAAAACAACTTACATGTTGACTGTAATCATTAGTGGTTTACTGAAAAGTCAAACATTTTTTGAGGGACAAAACAGAAACATAAGGTAAGGTCAGGGACATTCTGCAAAATCAGGGACAGTTGAGTGGGATGGGGGGTTTGCATTGCTTTGTGCTGTTTAATTTTTCTTTAATTTGATTAGTGAGACATCTGAAATGTATACACAGTCAAGAAAATGGCTGTAATCACTGGGTACATCTCTGTCTTTGTGTGTGTGTGTGTCTACATTTCTATATATTTGTGAGATTCTGTGTCTCTGTTTCTACTTCTGTATCAGCCCCTGATAATATCACAGGATATCTCTTTTTTAATTTCTCCATGACTTTTGGGTTTCTAATACCATGATAGGAATGGACCCCATTCTTAAGTTAAAGTGTGATTAAAGTTTATGAAATGAGTATTGTTTCACTCTTTGATGTTACTCAGAAGTGCTCTTTGCAGCACCCGTGCTATGCTCAGTAATGACTCCTTCTGCAATTTGTATGGAGTTGCATGCATTGGTAACTTATCTAAGTATGATTGTAAATTCTTTTTTATAAGACCTCTTGCTCCTCCTACTACTAGAACTGTCTTGGGTACCTTTCTTCCACATTGCCCTTGTTTCTGCTTGCAAATCCTGGTATTTTATGACTTTGTCTCTCCGTATGCAAGACACAGTAGTCACTGGGTGTAGCAATTTCAATGATCAGTGGTACTTTTGTCTTTTTATGAACTAGTATATCTGGTTTTCTCGCATCTATGTTTTGAACTGTTGGTAGTGGGTAATCCCATGTGACATAACTTCATCATTTTCTATGACATTTTGTGGCTAATGTTTCCAGTGTTTTCAGCTACATCAATTTTATAATGTTTGCACAATTCCCAATGCAACAGTCTTGCCACATTATGTCTTTCAGTGTACAGTCCTTCTGCCATTAGTATATCACAACCTGCAACAAGATATGTGACCGTTTCCAATTCTGTTTTACAAAACCTACTTTTGTCTGTTTCTCCCACACATTCAATGGATTTTGTAAACCAATATGTATGTAGATGGATCGCCAATATTGATCCTTCATCTTTTGGTTTAAATTCACCTCTCCTTAACCATTCCTGCTTTCGATCCTGATCAGCATAAGGTTGTTCCAAGAGTTTTCTATACTTGCAAATATATGCATTTTTCACATTTCTTGTCTTTTCATCTTATCCTTCACCTTGTATTATTATTTTTTTTGCTGCTGTTGTTTTTTGGCACATTCAGTTGCTGCCTGATGTTTATTTACTTCTGGTTTGATTTCCATTTCTACTTGATGCTGAAATGCTTATGCTACACTAAGCAGGAAAATCATCTTAGACTTATTCTCCTCATGTTTCAAAACTTACACTATGTTTGGGTCTTGTGAGGTCAGCAGATATGTATACAGTCCCACGATGGCAGATATATACATTAAATCAATTTCAAGGAGGCCCATACCACCATCAGAATGGGAAATATATAATCTTGGTATGCACTGATTTTTATACAGCTACAGGCACTAATTTATGTACATGAAACAAAGCAGTGGCCAGCTCATATGATACTTTTTGGAATATTCTTTCCAATCATAATTCATCTTCTTAAACTGACAGCAACATATCTCCTGAATAACATGACACATGACCTTTCAGGCCCACTAGAATCTCTGTTTAACCATAGCCTCCAGGCAGGCTTCATGCCTAACAAATGGAAGACTTGTAACTGTTATCCCTCCACACAAGGGTGGAGGTTCCACAGACCTGGGATCTACAGACCCATAAGATTGACTAGTCTCATATGGAAGGTCATGGAAAGAATTATCATGGATCGGATAAACAATGACATAGGAAACTTGCAGACACTGGACCCTACCCAGTTCTGTACAGCTCAGCAAGCTCCTGCCTGATTCTCTGCAGAGTTCTATAACAGCAGAGACACAAAGAAGAGACTTTGGAGTGATTAAGTATCATTTTTCTGCATTTTCTTGCTGCCTTTAACTAATTCCGCCTAAAACTCTGATTTTTTAGAGTTTCTGCGATTTAAAAAGCTTGTTTCAGCTACATATTGTACACATTTTCTGCCTGCACTTTAAAAAAGTAGTTTTTTTCTGTTTAAATTACCTGTTTAACTATTGTAGGCTACACACTCAAGTGTGATAGCCATTTCTGTGCATTTAAAGTGTTTTTTTGATTGTATCCGCTTTATTTTCTGGGAAAAAAAAGCAAAAAAAAAAAAAAAAAACTTGTTATTCCTGCCTTTCTAAGCTAGTATAGTCCAGTTTTCAGGTTGGTGCTGAATTCAGGGCTGTGTTACAAGTTTCTGTGTTTGCCCATACCTTACTTGGATAGAAGGAAGTTTTTCCGTTCACCTGTGAGATAGAGGTGCTTTGAGCAGCCTATCTGTCCCTGAAGGAGTGGTTTCAGCCCAGAAATTAGTAGTTTATTGGCCATTTTGGGCTAATTTCTATCTCTTTCATTTCCCTGCTATAAAACCCGCATTTGCGAGGTTTTTGTGCTTGTATACAGCTCAACAAGCTCCTGCCTGGTGCTCTGCAGAGTTCTACAGCAGCAGAGAGACAAAAGAGAGACTTTGGAGTGATTAAGTATCATTTTTTCTGCATTTTTTTGCTGCCTTTAGCAAATTCCAACCTAAAATGCTGATTTTTTTTAGAGTTTCTGTGATTTAAAAAGCTTGTTTCAGCTACATATTGTACTTATTTTACTGCCTGCACTTTAAAAAAGTTGTTTTTGTGTTTAAATTACCTGTTTAACTGTTGTAGGCTACAAACTCAAGTATTATAGCCATTTCTGTGCATTTAGTGTTTTTTTTATTGTATCTGCTTTATTTTCTGTAAAAAACAAAACAAACAAATATATATATATATATATATATATATATATATATATATATATATATATACATACATACTTGTTTTCCCACCTTTCTAAGCTAGTATAGTCCAGTTTTCAGGTTAGTGCTGAATTCAGAACTGTGTTACAAGTTTCTGTGTTTGGCCATACCCTACTTGGCTAGAAGGAAGTTTCTCTGTGAGAGAGGGGAGCTTTGAGCAGCCTATCTATCCCTGGAGGAGTGGTTTCAGCCCAGAAATTAGTAATTTATTGGCCATTTTGGGATAATTTCTATCTCTTTTATTCCCCTGCTATAAAACCCACATTAGCTCTGTTTTGTGTGCCAGGCAGCGCCGGTTAGCCAGTGTATAACTATACCTGGTTCCACAAAGTCTACTCTTTAATTTTTCCCTTGGAACTAGACAAACTTTCAACTTAAGCACTCAAACCATTAACTCCGCAGCCTGGCACATGCTCAAAACTCATAGCTAGCACTAGTAAACCTTAGCACTAGACCCCCCCCCCATACTGTAGAGAAGGGCAAGGCTCTCTATCTGACCTTACCAGACAATCGGTAAAACAGTTCACTGTACCTATCCAGACATGTCCAAAGGGCAGATTCAGGTGTACTCTCTGGTCCAACTGGTGAATCTGGGCATTTTGAGGCAATGTTACGACTGCCTCATGTACACAGATAACCCTCTCCTCCTACCACCAAACACTAATACATGCAAGAGATACAGTTATACAGGCAAACTGGAGGATAAGCTCTCTCAACCCAAGACTGGACTTAGGCAGTCAAGAGGAGAAGGGAATTACTTGTATCACACCATCAGTCTCACATAGACCTATGAAACCAGCACCGGCAAAAAACACACATAAATAGACAAAAACATACTCGGAGGCTGTAAATAAAAATTTGCAAAAGCAACAGAGACCTCCAAAGCAGAAATCCAAGCAACCTCCACCCCCCAACACAAACCATGAAACACATACTTCATAAAACCAGTGTGCCACTCAATCACAGCCCTTAAGGCAAAATAACATACCCAACACACTAGTAATAGGTGACTCTATAGTCAGGCACACTGACGTCCCACTCACTAGGCTGAACAAGGAGAAGGTTACTGTTAGCTGCCTGTTGGGTGCCAGGATCCACCACATAACACAAGCACTCGGGTCACTCCAGAACAAGTACAAATACGACTTTGTTATTGTCCATGTTGGTGTGAATGACCCGAGCCTTACCTCCCTGGACTACATGAAAAGAGACATGGAGGAGCTCTCTGATCACATAGCCCAGGCCAGTATGACCCTGACCTTGTTTAGCATCCTGCCCTCACCAAGAATGATACCACAGTGTAAAGAAAAAATGATCAATTTCAACAATTGGCTAAGCTTCTGGTGTCATTCAAAGGGGATCAAGTGTCTGTCAGCCTGGGATGACAGCTCGACAAGCCACACTGCTTCGCTAGAGATTGCTTGCACCTGTCACCCTTAGGCTTTCGAATACTGGCCAAGGCTCTTGGCACCCCTATAGTACCTTTTTTAGGCAAGGCTCAAAAGACAAACCCACTGCCGTAAATAGCACAAGTAAAAAAAACTGAGGGTAATGCTACTCAATGCCAGAAGTCTAAACCTCAAAATGCATGCACTCGAGGCACTTCTCAGTATGGAGAAAAATGATATATGTGCAGTAACAGAAACCTGGTTTAAGGCTCCAGAGAGCACCCCAGCACTACCAGGCTACAATTCATACCATACATTTCGGCCACAAAACCCGGACCGAAATACAAAATGTGGGGGGGGGGCGTATCCATATTCATCAAGGATACCCACACCTCCAGGTTAGTGGCACAGCATGATGCTTCAGAGATCATCCACATGCAACTAACAACGGGCAAAACTGCAATTCAAATTGTAGCTTGCTACAGATCACCCACCATGTCCCAGGACCCCCACTCTGCATTTCTGGAAACTCCGGGAAACATAAAGGTCCTACCAAACACCCTGATTTTGGGTGATTTCAATTACCCAAACATTAACTGGGAGAGCTACTCAAGTACCAACTCCCTTGCCCAACATTTCCTAGAATTTATAAACTCAAATACCCTGGATCAGCTGGCCAACATCCACACCAGGGGTGACAACATATTGGGAATTGGGAATCGAGAAAAAGCGTGTCTTTCGAGAATTTAGACGTGGAGACATTTTCAGGTTCCAACGGGTCAAACAGTATGCCGGCAGGTGACGACCAGACCACAACGCAGAATAGAGGAAGAGGACGACGCTTTCAAGGAAAGGGAAAAAGAAGATAGAATTGGTTTTTGTGATTTTGTTCGTACATGTGGATTTATTCCATCTCAAGTTTCCAATGCTCCATATGTCACCAATGTTTTTTCTAGTGCTTACATTCACAATGTGGGCGAGAATTTACGTATTATAAATCTTTCTGATTTGATTATTACTGACAATATTCTTGGTTTGTTAAACAAGGGTACGAAATTCGTGCCCACTCATTTTCCTAGCCTGGCGGATGTTATTATTGAAGCAAAAAAGTTCTGCAGGAAGTTGCATTTAAAAGTTTTTTTTGCTAGCAATAATTTAACGGAGAAAAGGAATTCTGTTAGTATGGATGAGTCACTTTTAGATAGTTCCTTGATGGATATGACAATTTATGAGAATGAATTGTTTGATATTTATGGAGAGGAGCAGAATATTGTCATGAGTTCTGAGTTTGAATATTTCACTGGTTATGGGAAATTTGATATGCCAAAAGTCCCGTTTGTGAGTGATTTTGAACCACCAAAAATCAATGTTGTTATAAATGTGTTTGAAAAAACTTTGTGTAACACATTAGAAATTGAATTTAAGAAATTTAAGCACAGCAAAAAGGTTTTTAATTTAAGTAAGAACGAGTGGCTGGCTTTGCGTGAATTAAGGGAATCGATTGGGAAATATGTGTTTACTGAATCTGACAAAGGCGGTAATTGGGTAATTTATCCCAAAGATAAATATATTTCTTCAGCCTTTGATTTATTGTCAGATGTAAGTGTATATGAACGCCTGGCCACCAATCCTGTTAAAATTTTTAACGGCACACTGCTTGATTTATTGGAAAGGGGTGAACGCCTGGGATTCTTTACAGCTAAAGATGTTAAAAAGTTGTATATTAAGAATCCTAAGGATGCGAGGTTTTTTATAATTCCAAAGGTGCATAAGGATTTAAGGAATCCTCCAGGATGTCCAATTGTTTCAGGCAGGGGTGCATACTTACAGAATGTAGGAATTTTTTTGGATTCTGTGCTTGAAAAATATTTAAATAGGGTGTCCGCACATGTGAAAAATACACGTGAAGTTTGTAATAGCATAGGGGGCACGGTTTGGAATGACCATTTCTATTGGGCAACTGTAGATGTCAAGTCACTATACACAAGTATTAATAGAATTTGGGGACTAGAGGCAGTTAGTAGGATGTTAGGGGAAGGTCCACGTACTTCTTTATTAATTTGTTAGATTTTTGTTTAACTCACAATTGTTTTGAATTTGAAAAAACTTTTTTTCTTCAAAAGGAGGGCACAGCAATGGGTGGCCCCCTATGCTCCTTCATATGCCATTATATTTATGGCACATTTTGAGAACCTGTTCATCTATCCTAATAATTTTTTTTGTAACAAAGTGATAAAGTACAAAAGATTTATTGATGATCTTTTATTTCTTTGCGAAGGTGATTGTAGGGACTTTGATAAATTTATTGGTGAGTTAAAAAAACAATCCTTGTGGTTTGGATTTCACTTATAAGACAGGGCGTCATGAAATCCAATTTCTTGATGTAAGTTTTTATGTGGGGTCTGATAGAAAAATACAATTCAGACCTTTTCACAAAGAAACAGCCACCAATAATTTTTTGCATGCTACGAGTATGCATAGTCTCAATCTTATTAGTTCTTTACCATTAGGTGAATTTAAACGTATTGCTGTCAATACGTCAGAAAAATATATGTTTAATTCAGAATTCAACAAGGTTGAGGCAAAATTAAGTACTAGAGGCTATCCTAAAAATATTGTGATGTCAGCTAGAAATCAAGTTGAACATGAGTTAGGTATAATCAAGCATGTTAGGTCCCATAGCAGTAAGGAAATGTTAGATATCAACACAAGAGGTAATAATTATGACAGGGAAAGTATGGAGAAAGTATTGGGGGACAATGCATTATTTTTTGTGAGTAGATTTTCAGAATTTTCTAATATTTCAAAAAGAGTGGTCAATTCATTGTGGCCCATTATCAGCAGGGATGACAAGATAGGACATCTATTTCCTAATAAAGTAACTTTTTCATATGGTAGGTTTCAGAATTTAAAGGAACTATTAAGATTTAAACTTTATAAGAAACAATGGAATGCTGGCACATTCCCCTGTGGGAAGTGCAAGGTCTGCACTAGGTGCAGAAATTTGGATAACACTGAGATCAATGGGGTTAGTTTTAATGCTATAGAACATTCTGATTGTAATTCTACGGGTGTTGTTTACATACTGGGATGCAGTTGTGCACCAAAAAAATGGTATATAGGCCAGACTAGGAGAAGAGTGAAATCAAGAATTCTTGAACACATTGGTGACATAAGGAGGGGTAGATTAGAAAGTCCAGTGGCCAGGCATTTTCACGAAGTACATGGGGGAACAGATAATGGCTTAACTTTTAGTATTTTGGGCAGACCCTGGGGGTTAGATTCCAATAGTATTAATTTTACTAGGGGTTTGTTGAATTTGGAATCTAAATGCATTATTAAGTTCAATACTTTATATCCCTTGGGTTTGAATTTAGAAATTTAGAGACATATTAATTAAAGTATGAATTTTTTACATTTGTAGGTATGTTAAGGATATTTTGTATCTAGTATTCTTAATAATTATAATATTTAATAAAATAATATATAAAGTATTTTGTATTTGAAACAAAGTGTTATAAAATGTTAGGTAATGTATGATGATTAGGTTCCTTTAAATGTTTGTATATATATATTTTCTCAAATGAATCTATATTGTTTAATTACTTAATTGTTTAATTGATTATGGCTGTTGGTTTATAAGCAGTGGATTTGTTCATGGTAGATATTCCTTATGAAGGCGAAAGCCGAGGTACCAGAATCCATTAAAGTTCTATAAGTTATCTATCGCATTTGGGCTTCTTATTTCCGGACAGCCAGTGTTGTTGGTGACAACATATTGGACCTGGTCATCACCAACATGGGCGACCGGTGTTCCACACCAGAGTTCCAACCCCTTGCTGGTTAGATCTGACCATAAACTAATCACTCTGGATATCCACATTCTGCCCCCACCCCCGGTCAAGGAAACCACCGTGAAAAACTTTTCAATAGCAAACTTCACGTTACTTAAGACCGAGGTGGAAAGTTTCAAAGCCCCCATGCTAAAGGATAACTCTGTCCAAGCTGCAAAATCCTTTACTAATGCATTCTATGGGCACTTTCAAGAATACATGGATCGTGCTATCCCAAGCAAAGCCAGGACTCACTCCTTCAAGAAAAGGAAACCAGTCTGTTGGACCCCTGCCATAAACAAACTATACAATAGCAGGAGGAAACTAGTTCAAAGAAGAGTAAAATCCTAAGAAGGGAAGACATCCCTGATCAGTATCAGCAAGAAACTACGATCCCTCATAAAATCATCCAAGGCTAGCTTCGAAAGAAAAAATTGCTAAGTACTCCAAAGATAACCACAAGGCATTCTTTAGCTATGTCAAGAATCTAAGTGGCAATCCTAAGATCTGCTCAGAGTTAGTGCAGAATGACACAAAATACACTGAACCAATCGATATAGCCAACATCTTGGCAGACAGGTTCAGTGCAAACTTCACCCCCGTCTCACCCAAAAAGGGGCCCATAACTATACCAGAAGAATGTAGTGCCCCTGAAATCACAGACACTCAGGTTAAAACAGCCCTATCCAAAGCCAAAAACACAGCGTCAATGGGACCGGCGGGTGTCCCAGGCTGCGTCCTGCAAGAGCTCAAAGATGAACTAACTCCTCACCTAAATACACTGTTCAAACTCGGCCTCTCCACAGGCTACATGCCCATAGAGTGCCACACAGCAACGATTATTCCACTCCACAAAGGTGGAGCCACAACAGACCCCAGGAACTATCACCCTATAAGCCTGACTAGCTTGGTTGGCAAGGCTATGGAGCGCATCATCATGGATCTCATTAACAGAGACATTGGGAACCTCCAAACACTGGACCCTACCCAGTTCAGCTTTGTTAAGGGCAGATCATGCCTCCTAAACCTGGTGGACTTCTTAGAGACAGTTACCAAGGCTATAGACGAGGGGAAGGTGATCCACACAGCCTACCTAGACCTCACAAAGGCCTTCAACACCATTCCACATTTAGGTATTATAGACAAGCTCACCAGCCTAAACATAAATCCCTACATCATGAGATGGATTGCCAACTGGCTCATGGACAGAACCCACATGGTAAGAGTTTCAGGAGCTAGGTCTAACTAAACCGGTTACAAGTGGAGTTCCCCAGGGCTCAGTCCTAGGACCCCTCCTGTTCGGAATTTACTTCTCAGAGGTACAGGCAAGCACAGGAGGACTATGGCTGACCATGTTCGCAGACGACTGCAAACTAGATACAGACATCCTCCAAAAGGGTCTCACTGAGACAGATACCTGGTGTCAAAACCTTGGCTTCAAGATAAATGCCAAAAAGTGCATAGTCACCCCCTTTGGAAAAAACAAGTACCTACAAACTACCACATAGGTGGTAGCCCCCTAAATAAGGAAGACGTAATAAGGAATCTGGGGACCCAAAGTAGATAGTAACCTCTCCTTTGATAATCACATTGCCAAAGTGGTTAGAAAATCCTATGTGGCCCACCTAATCACAAAAGGGTTTGCATCCAGATCAGAAGAGGTCATTGTGCCACTCTATGCATCACTCATCAGACCCATCATAGAGTACAACACCCCATTTGGGATGTACCTTACAAGACACCTGCAACAGCTGGAAAGACCACAGAAGTACCTCGCCAAGAGGATAACTGGCCTCAAACAGATGCCCTATGCAGCTAGACTGAAGAAAATCCAGCTGTACTCGGTTGCACACCACCTACTCAGAGGTGATCTCTGCCTGACATACAAGGCCATGTCCAACCCAGAGTTGATGGATGTGCTCCACCTAAAGAAAACCATATCCCCTCGAGCCACACGCTGTAGGGATCTAAACTTCTCCACAGCAATAAATAGGATGTGCTGGAGGGATGGATTCCTGTCCCAGAGACTTCCCATGCTGTGGAACAAGATTCCAATCTACATTAGGCAGAGCTCCTCGCTAACATTCTTCAAGAGAAACCTTGATGAGTGGATGGGAAACAGAAAGTTTACCCCGGGGATCACTTCAATGGCTCTGCTGGACAGAGGCACAGGGAACTAATTTAAGGGGGCGGTGAAAGCCAACATATTCCGGCTAGGCTTATAAATGCCTTCGGGCAGATAGCCTAGTACCTACCTATGAGCCTATGAACCAAAGGTTGGTCATGCCTACTTAACCGGGTGAATTTCATCAAGAATATCACTAAAGCTATGGTCAAGGACAAAACAATACACACTGTCTACCCTGACCTGTCTAAGGCATTCGACATGATACCTCAGTCTGGCATTGTAGATAAACTTAAAAAATTAGGCATAAACCCACACATTACCTGATCGATAGCTGTCTGGCTCAATGATAGGACATAAGACAATAGGCTAGGGAAGTCCAAAAACATAAAATGGTCAGTCACTAGTGGAGTCCCAGGGGGATCGGTGCTGGGGCCTCTTCTTTTTGCAGTCTACTGTTTTGAAGTCAAGGCAAATGTTAAGGTCGTGTGGCTGACCAAGACTACTTCTGACTGCAGACTAGATGTAGTTATTGAATCCCTTAAAGACCCAGATACCCATCAAGAGGGCCTGACACAGAACAAACAACTGATGCCATAGCCATGGAATAAAACTCAATATGACAAAAATCATAATAGTACGCTTTGGAAAGATGTCACCCCCTGGAAATTACCATATTGATAAAAAAACACTAAAAATAGACCTAGTGGTCAAGGATCTGAGAAAGCATGCTGACAGTAACCTGACCTTTGACCACCATATTTCCTCTGTGATGGAACATCATTCTACATTGCATAACATATAAGTAAGGGCATGGCATCCAAGTCCAAGTAGGTTGTCTGCTGTACTGTTCTGCTCTCATCAGACCAGTCATAGAATACCTTGCTCCCTGTGGAATGTAAAAACAGTAAAATCCACCAGTGCAGTCACTGCAGATTAGCTGCTCTTATACCAACAAATAGAAGTTTCAGTAAAGATGAATAAGATGGAGAAACATGGCAGGAAAAATAAAAACGTAGTACAGTTAGCTCTTTCACATCAAAGATGTTTCATCAGACCATACAATTCATCAAAAGTAACTCTGTTATATACACCACAAAAGCTGCATAGTATCCTTCAATACATGTAATGAGTTATCAGTTATTGGCCTCAAATTCCTCTCAATATGTTTAGACAGTGAATATGTGACCCAGCCTTGACCAGAAACTATCGGTCTAAAGGGTGGGTTATGTCTGTAAAGATAAAACATATCACTTTTTGTTTAAAGTGGTTGAGTGTATTTATCAGGACTCATGGTTGGGAGACATAAAAAGTAGCTTAGAGCTGAGTGAACTGAGATGGCTAATAGAGCTACAGGCTGAGAAGGAACCAGGGTTGAATGACAGGATGTCAATTAAACCTTATTTAAAAATGCGACGATTATGTTTTATTATACAACAAAAAGCACGAATATAGAGCAGGATACAAAAATAAATAAAATTTATTAAGAGCTTTCGTCAAATATTAGGATTGATTTCTTCAGAATGCCCGACAGTCAGAAAGACCATCCTTTTATACATAAAACAATTAAGTCATTAATTGAATAAAATTGAATAATTAAACATAGAAATGTTTAGAGACATAGACTCCCTTGTATTCTAAATTGTTTCTTTCTCAATAAAATAAGCCATTACTTAGTACCACTGTAAGAAATATATATGGTAAATATACACCCTGACACTAAATTACAAAAAATGCCAACTAGTGGATATAATACAATACTATATACCACTAGTAGAGAAAATATAAACATGATATGTATGAGTCTGTGCGACAATAAATATGTACAATAAAAAACCCAAATATCTTGAAACAAGCAATAACTGAAGTGAAACCTTTACTTGAAGAAGTATCCAAAAAGAGAGTGGAAGGTTATTTCTATCCACTGTTGGGTTTGGACATCTCTAGACTCTGTGCACCTTCAGAAAATAGGATTTCGACAACTGCCCCATTTCAACATGGACACATTCTCACGTACAACTTAGAATTCCCATTGATACAGGACATATTGGTGAGAAACTGGTTCATTCTTATGAGCGATGAGACCATAGGGGGAAAGTTGGGTGACTCCCCTGTTATAGTATACAAAAAGGATTCCAGCATTAAGAACCGTTTGGAGTCCAGTGGTAAGAACACAAAACCTGGTGTTGGGAAAATGACAAAATGTGGGCACTGCACTCAATGTAAACACATGTTAGAGAGCGACAGAGTCTTTATTAAAAGTCTTTATTAAAGGTTATGGATGGGTAAAAGTTAACCAGAACTGTAATTGTGTGAGCAAACAAGAAGTGTATGCTGCCATATGCCAGGCGTGTCCTGGGTTTTATATTGGCAAGACCAAAAATGCCTTTAGGATACTCGTTTATCAGCATACCTATGATAATAACCAAAGGCAACATCAAAAATGCCCTGGCAAAGCACATTAATACATTTCCAAACCACAATTTCAAGTTTATTGTACTGGAAAGGGTAGTAATGGATGAGAGAGGGGGACCTAGTGACTGTTTCCTTGAATTTAGAGAACTTATGTGGCAACTTAGAGTTAATGCCATCACTAGCCCAGGCTTGAACGACATGGTGTCCCTCATCAGTTACTTAAAACTTAAAGCTGACTTTTTTTATTTTATTTTAATGAGGTGTACACTATGACCTTGTTTTTCATCTTTATGTAAGATTTTATAGTATTTTTTTATACTGATACTAGTTATTGCTTGTTTAAAGATATTTGGGTTTTTTAGAAGTCAATCCTAATATTTGACGAAAGCGCTTAATAAATTTTATTTATTTTTGTATCCTGCTCCATTTTCATGTTTTATTATATAATTATATATAGCTATACTAATATGGAGTTTTTAATGATGTGTAATATTATAGAATTACATTTTAATAGTAATTGAGTGATTCTGTATATGCAATGCATGGATTTGCGAGTTAGATGAACTATGATAAATGTATGCCGTCCTTTTAAATTGATTGTAATTAAATGTTTAGTAGTTTGATAATTGATTGTTTAATTGGCAGCTAGGGTGTATATAACTGAGTTAGTTTTGATGAATTGTATGGTCTGATGAAGCATCTTTGATGTGAAAGCGTTAACCAGATTCAAAGTTTTTATTTTTCCTGCCATGTTTCTCCATCTTATTCATCTCTACTGAAAAATCCCTGTGGAATGTCCCAAACCACACACTTGCAACAGCTTGAGTGACCACAGGGAATCATCACAAAAAGAATACAGTGAGTAAACAAGTCCTGTAGCAACCAACTCTAAGCCCTCTCCCTTGTACTCTGATGCACAGCAGTCTGTAGGAGACAATCTTATGCATAGCCTTCAAGGCAACTACTGATCCCACATCAATGGATGTGTTGCACATTCACAGAACATTTAGTATCAGGAATGCCCAGTCTAAAGAATTACACTTTGTATGCAACATAAACAGGACATGCTAGAGGAACAGGTATGTATCTCAAAAAGTAACCTCTTGTCTGGCTTCCCATCCATGTGAAGTAAAGCTCATCTCTAACCTTATTCAAATGTAACATGGACCAGTAAATGAGAAATTGCAAATTTACCCTTGATTTGGCACTTCTGTCCCAAATGGACAGTGGCAGCCTTTGAATGCTTGTTATGTACAAGCCTATATCATAACTGTAAAATCCTGTGGGGTACTGACACACGTCAGTGAGATTTTGTTAAGTTTGGGGTATGCTTGACTAGGCCTAAACTGGCTGTTATGCTGATAACCTAGTAACCACCTATGAACATATGTGTAAATGTAATTGACTGTGTGTGTGTGTGTGTGTGTGTGTGTGTGTGTTTGTCTGTCTGTAGACATTATTAAATGCCTACATATAATGTGCATCTAAAATATGTCCACCAGGAACAATTACATATCATACAGAAACTCTGAACCATTAGGCAGAAGATCTATTTTACATTAAAAAATATAATATATATATATATATATATATATATATATATATGGGTTCACTATAGAAGCACGAAATACTGCAATCTTGAATTTCAGTATTTCGAGCCCAAGAAGTCGAATCCACACAACACCAAAACCTGAAAACCACGAAATTCAAAACCTCGAATACTGGAGGTTTTGAATTTCATGGTACTACCACACACACACCAATCTGTCTACTACATGAATTCGAGATTTCAGCATTTCGAGCTTCTGAAGGGAACCTATGTATGTATATATATACATATATATATATATATATATATATATATATATATATATATATATATATATATATATATATAAAATCCAACAGTGTATACAGTGAAGCAAACATGTAGATGGACCATATATCTAAACTTCAAGCACTTTTATTAAAACGAACCCAGTGCACAAGAATAGGTAAGCACTTTCACAGTTAGCTTCTTCAGACCAAAATATTGCACACCCCTTCCTCTTATTATGAGAAGCATGAGTACTCCTTGAATCATACAAATCAAACATGTCATTTTCCACACATTTGTTAAATGCATCAACTAAAGGATGTCAACTAGGCATGTAAGTGCTTGGTCTTCTAAAAAACAAACAATCACCTAATGAAGTATTGCCAAATTCAAGTTTCAACAATACATTCCTGCTAAATAGTTTAATGTCAAGTAAAGTGTCAAGTGACATCACTTTTCTTAGGTGGAATAAATGTAAGGCCCTTCTCCAATACCAACACCTCATCAGTAGTTAGGGCATTATCAGAAATATTCCAAGAAGGGAGATATATTATTCGACATAGGGCAGATAGGGGGAAAGGCTTAAATGAAAAAGCCTCCCTTAAACCTGTATTTAAATCTAGGTGTTTAAAAGTGTAATGATGTTTTAATTGATGTTTTTATGATCATATATATATATATATATATATATATATATATATATATATATATATATATATATATACATATAAAACATTTTTTGTCCTAGAATGTTGTTTTTTTATTTGCATATTTGCTTTCATTGTGAAAGTTAGTTATAAACTCATGTTTTATATTGTATTCAGTATGTGTTTAAGGTACAACCTAGTGGTTTTTATCATGTGATTTTCATCATGCAGTTTGATTGGCCAGGTTGCTATATTTAAACTTGGTTAAGGGGTGTGCAATATTTTGGTCTGATGAAGCTAACTGTAAAAGCGCATACCTGTTTTTGTGCACTGGGTTCATTTTAATAAACGTGCTTGAAGTTTACTTTTATGGTCCTTTTATGTGTTTGCTTCATTCTATACTGTTGGATTATCTTATTTAACCTTCTTTTCATTCAACGAGGCATTTATCCTTTGGAGTGCTCTTTGGTTTTATATGTATATGTGTGTGTGTGTGTGTGTGTATATGTATATATATATATATATATATATATACACACACACACACACACATACATACATACATACATACACACACACATACAATAATAGTGAACCATGTAGAACATAGCAATTTAATGGTCTGTTTTCTAAGCACAATAATGCCCTCCAGGGTGGGTGTTACACAAAATAACAGATCTTCCAGGGGCGGGGAGGCCATCCACCTCTGGTGTTGATCCTTACAACATCCCCAGGTGTTTTATTTCCCTGTAATTCCCACACTGTTGGGCATTACTGCTTGCTTATTTTATGCTCTTACTGAAGTTGAATTGCTCTAAAAGCTGCATCATTGCACTTGGGTTTTGGCCATGCCCTCTTTTAAGAGTTCCTTAATTCTGTCGATTATCAGTAAATCTACTGAGAAATTAAAGCATTTCATGACGAGACATTTTATTTTTGGAGTAGAATTTGACAGCTACTGAGATTACACATAATGTAAATTTAAATCTTAGATGACGGACTACAGGCATTAATTTAAGTATATGAAACAAAGCACTGGCCAGCTCATAGGGTACTTTCTGGAATACTTTTTCCAATCATAACTTATCTTCTTAAACTGACAGCAACATCTTGCAATTATCATTTAGAAACTAAGACTGTTAACATTTTAGCATGTTCTCTTACCCTGAGCTGTTTCTCCTGATCTTGGATGTAATTTTATTTACACAAAGAACAATGGTGCATTCATTACAGAACATGTAGTAATAAAACCAATGGAAAATGAAGTGGCATACTACCATGTTTCTAACCACTTGTTCCACAGTGGTATACTATCCATGTTTCTAACTACTTTTATGCAGTGTTCCATAAGATTTATTTGCCTATGTCAAGGTAAAGTTGTGTCTCCTTATGCAAACTTGTAACATAAAGCTGCAGTGTCTCACAAAACACAATACATTTCTGGCTTACTTTGCTTACAAGTAAATGTTTGAAATACGGAAATAATTTTTGACTGTTGCAATGCCTAAAATAATTCTACTAGACAGAATCCCTTCTGACACTTACATTTTTAATATTTCACTGTATACCTAACACCTTCAGTCCATCAGCTGTTTCCTGTAAAATACACCCTGAGTAAAAACAGTGCCTGCACAGTAATATTGTCTAGAAAGCTGCTTGAGAAAATGATTTCTTTTATCACATTTTGTGCAGCATCTTGCATTACTTTTTTATTTTCATCAAATATGAACACTTAGAAAAAGCAGACCTTTTTAAGTTTTGTTTGAATAAAAAATGTATAATTAATATTCATATACCAAGATACTGGTTGAGAGGATGTTGTGGATGAGGATTGAAAAAAAATATCATTTCTTGATTGTTTAACTTCTTTGGTCTTTGTAGAAAATTATCTGTGCATCTTTCTAAATGTAAGAGATATGTAGACTTATCTGTAAGGTATAACAATATATGGAACACTGGTATAAAAAATATGTTGTGTGCAAGTGCAGTTTGATCACCTACCTTGGAATGCTTTATTGTAACAATAAAAATTCTTGCAAACCAGAGTATGCTGTTAGGAATTTCTTCAGTTTGAGACAATTGTTATGTATGCATTTGGAATCACAGTTCCAAAAACTCCAAGATTGGTTGTTACAAACATTCCATGCTTGTAGTATTTTTGTTGCTCAGTTTTTAAATCAACATGAGGATTTTATTTAGATATATGTTTCAGTCTACTTCCAAAGCCAGACTCTCAGATGACCAACTTTCAAAATCCTGAGACGAAAATCACAAAAGTTCAGAAACCCAAATGTCAATTTTTTACCAGGATAAGTAAATACATGGTCAACTGTAAAGGAAACCCATGCCGAGGAAAGTAAAAGTCACCTAGGTGGTTTGGATATGCCTCCCACACCACCCCCTAACTAAATATGCCAACTCCGGGATCACACTACAGTGGAGAACAGGGCATGTTGGCCAAGTGTTTACTTACCCTAGTAGACAGTCGACTTTCATGTTTCTGAATTTTCTTGATTTTCATCTCAGGATTTTGAAAGTCGCTCATCTGAGAGTCGGGCTTTAGACGTAGACCCCTTTGTTCATGTATTTCAGTTAACAGGAAGAGTATAAACAGATTTTATTATTTTCCTGCTAGTGTTTTTTATTGGGCATTGCAGGGGAACCAGCTTTTGCTGAGTCAAGCATTTCTAGGTGAGTCATCAGATGACACTTGTTCCCAAGGCAATTAATGCATTAACTTGCGTTTTTACCTTATGTATACACCATTAATATTAATGTTTTTTCCAACCCATCTTAAAAACAATGCTTCAAGATTCAGTTAAAATTACATTTGCTCAGTGGTATTTTTATCATTGTGTTTTTGTGAAAAATTTATCTGCTTTGTTGCTCTGAAACTAATTTTTTTTTCTTTATTGGTGGCAAGGGCAATTGCCTAATGTAAGTTATTTATAATCTTGCTCTTTTTGACTTCTTTTAGCTAGATCCACCAGATAGCCACCTACTTTACCTTAAAGGAGGTTCTGTTTCATTCCTGAATGATGAAGTATGGTCTCTGTCAAATGTGCAGCAAGGGAAATATCTCCGTATCCTTCATTGTTACAGAAGTTGAAAGTTGTATTAGAGAGAAAAATCAACTCTTGACTGCATGCAGTTGGAAAACAGCTGTTCACAAATTTGTAATGACTTGTATATTTTTTCTCTTGTATAACAAAAATCAATTGTTTGTTAACCTTTATATATACATATGGATCTAGTATTCTGCACTGAATGCATGACAACTTGGGAGCACTCAAAATTAACTTAGTGATTATTACATAGGAGCAAGCCCCCCACCCCATCCTCGCTGCTAATTTCATATATATATATATATATATATATATATATATATATATATATGTGTGTGTGTGTGTGTGTGTCTGTCTGTCTATATACATATATAAAAAACACACACTGAGATTGCTCAGTTCCCAGGAAATAGCATATTCCCCTTCCTGGGGATTGTCAGTTTCTCACCTGTTTGCCATCTCTTTGTTGACCAAAGTGTGCTGACCAAACAGAGGTTAACTTTTGAGCATTTTGGTATTTTTTTCAGCTGCACAAATTCTGTGTAATCTCTGAAATGTCTTTTGACTTGCTGTCTGTGTCACAAAACAGTGCATAGATAAATTTAACTCTGATCACAGATGCTGTTTTAGCATTCTGCATCTATGTGCAGTAAAGCTACCTGCAGTGATTAGGACTAAGAAATATTTACTTTACTGCAGTTGTATATTGTCTACATTATATTTGTAGGTGCTACAATGTGTAAGTGTGGATAAAAGAATGACTCTAATATCTCCTTGTAGAGTGACACCACATGTACCCATCCCGCAGAACTTGTTGGTTAATGTAACCTTCATAAATGGGAATTTTTATTTGTTATACATCAGTTTGACTCAAATATAAATTTGACATTGAGGGTTATAGCTCTTAAAGTGTCTACAGTTTGCTTGGAAATATTTTCTTTGGGGTGTTTTATTGAAATAAAACAAACCTCATAATGACTAATGATATAAATATGAAACAAATATTTAATTATTGTTAAATGTATTGGCACAGTGTGGCTCCCTAGCACATAGGTTTCTGAACTAAATATAGCACCAGTAACCCAGGTGACAGATGGTCAAGCACAGGGGTAGAAAAAGTGACATACTGACAGCTTAGATTCCTCTTGTTTTAAAAGCATCTTTTGATGTACATGTGCAGAAGGGCAAGGGTATACAGCAAGATTCCACTTTGTGTTTCTGGCATATGCAGAAGTATTTGTCTGTCTGTATTGTAAATTCAAGGAGACACTGAAAGCAGGAATTACAAAAAATGCAGGTTTATTTAGTAGTTTACGTAGTCCAGTAAAACAAAATAGCTGATCATTAGCTCCCAATTCAAAACAAACACAGTACCTTTAGTTAGTTTCCCAGCAGTGTTCTGGCTATGCAGTCTGTCCAGCATACAGAGTCTTTTCAAATACATAAGCCCAAGGCTGCAGGCCTATCCCAAGCCCATCTTCTATGTCTATAAGTAGGTTCATCCATAAGGTACACTCCACAGGTTGGTCCAACTGGGTTCTCTTACCCCCTGCTTCCAGAGTGTACATTCAGAGTATTCTCCAGGTGAGGAACTAAATTCCTATTTTAGTCCTGCAGGCTACTCCCTCATATTCTAGTAGCTGGCAATTAAGAGCTTGTTATCTAGCTAATATGTAGTAGTTTGATTATAGCTTAATAGTTAGTCTTTCCCTCTCATGCACAAGATACAAGGTTCATTCACTCACATTAGGCCAATGTCTGGAGTTTGCATGCCCTCTTTGTCTCTGTAGGGTTCCTCTTTGGGGAGCACCTACTTTGAGCATCAATTGTGGTGCACAGTACCCTCTAGATAGGAGAACGGAGATCACAAACTGTACACTGTGTCAGGGCTAGCCACTCAACTGTTCAAAAAATTTGGCTGTAGATGATTTGGTCACGTTCACTAATATCACCAAAAATGGGCATGGGTATTTGCCGGTTATAAGTAGATTGAGGACCAGGGACCTATACTAATAGTTGGAGGTTTACATGTGCTCCTATTGGGTCAATAAGCTATTGGCCAACAAAAACTGAGAAAATGAAAACTCTGTTATATGTATGTCAACAGTAAGATACAAGCAGTTAAAATGTTTTAAAGACATGCTGTAGCTGGATTGGATACTCTAAATTGGCTCTAGGTGTGAATGCGTGCCTTCTGTGGAAGGTTGGGCGCCGGGTTGGCAACTTGACACCATAAAACTCCACTGCCAATCATGAGCGGACAGGTGATCCATTTTGGCGACCCCTAACTGGGAAAGAGCCAAAAGAAGTCGTTGTCTTGTACACTGGTCAGGCATATTTTTATCAACCAGAGGAGAAGTTGTGGATAACAATTAATTAAAAGCTGAAGGATATTATGTGGGAGGAGAAGACGGCAAGAGTCAAGTGGGATAAGCTTATTCTTCCAATAGAACAGGGGAGAATAGGATTACTCGAGTTGAAAGGGTATTTTAGAGCAACACGGTTAAGGCTGCTATATGTAGCACAAGCAGAAAACTATAATTAAGAGTGGAAAGAGATTATGATGAAACGGGGAAGCTTAAGTAACAGGAAGAGACTGGGATTTTGCATGCAGACCTTTAAGGAGTACAACAATAATCGTACAGAATATTATATTCATAAAGTAGTAGAAGATCTTCTAAGAAGAAGCCAACATGGGAATGGAGAAAGGGTATTCTGCCAATGACTGCAATTAGGGATACAGAGAATAGGCAAGATGGACAGGAGTATATTGGAGAAAACTGGCAAAGGAACCAAGGTATTGGGAGCAAATAACTAGAGAGGGAAAGGTAACAGAATGGGAAAACGCCAAGAACTTATTTGGACTGCAGGCTAGAGATTGCCTTCCATATTGAGGATTGATATCAGAGTATAGACAAAGAGAAAGAAATGGGGGGGTCTTAAACAAATGACCAGCACTGGTAGACTTTTTAGTAGAAGTTGCCATAAAGAGAGGAATAATTAGTAGAGCATATAAAATATTGCACAATGCAACTATAAAAATCAATAAGAGGAGGTTAGGAAGGGTTGGGAAGAGAGATTAGATAAGCAATTCACAAATAGTGGGGGGAATATATGTATGTCTCCCAAATATGCAACAAAATGTAGAATATTTAGGATCTCTTCCTGCAAGTGTTTGCATAGGTATTTTTATACCTCAAGCAGAAGTTAAAGAAATTTTTCTCGGGTAGACAGCAATTATTGGAGGTGTGATGAGGAGGAAAGAGGTGACTGGAAACATTTTGTGGGAGTGTAATAAGTTGGCAAACTTTAAAGATTTCCTACAGATTGCTCTGTCGGAGATGCTGGTTTAGCAAATTAGAGTAACTAGAGAAATAATTTTTTTGAGCTATGATAAAGAATCAGAATTGTCTAGACATAGCAAGGCTTTGCTGAGTCTAATTAAGATAGCTGACAAAAAAGCAGTTACTAGAAAATGGAAATCAAAGACAAAACCAACTTTACTAAGAGTAGTGAAGATAGTAACAGAGATAAAACAACTGAAACAAGGCTCTTTAGAAAATGTTAGAAGCAAAGTACATAGGAAAAAAATGGGAAATGTGGGATCAGTGCATGCAGAGAAGGAACAAGATTTAAAAGAAGGCAGGATTTGAATGAGCTTTGTAATGGTTGAACACAGGAGTGGCCTTAGGTCAACTGAGATTGTGTCATTATGGTTCATTTTCATTTGTATAAATGTAACATGGCGTATGTCATACATGATTTAATAAAGATGTTTCTTGTTGAAAAAAATAAATACACTACTGGCCAGTCAGTGTTCAGTTGCCCAATTTTGGTTACCAAGTGAAAAGAAAGCTTGCCATGAACTACTGATTGGTACACTCACTACAAGTTCACTGACAGGACACAGCTTGAAAGTAGATGTCATTATTGTAAGGAAGATGCTTTACATCCTCTGTATCCAGAATCCAAGGATGGAAGGGCAGTGCAGTAAAGTCACTTTGCTTGGGATCCACAGTCTGCTACACAAACGGAGGACTAGAAATAGTGTGGGAAATGTGTTGACAGAGAAGCTTCAGAAGATCGTGAGGGATGTCATCAGAATTAGTGCTAAACTCATGGCAGTCGATCTCCAGTGTAAGGTTAGGGCAGTATCCATGATCTCAGCTGATGTCCTACAGCAGGGTTGTGACAGTGGGGAAAAGAGTTCATTCAGGCAGCAGTTGCAGAACCTTGCAGAACCATAATGGGGGACCTAAACACACATCTTAGGGCAGACAGAAAAGGATATGAAGACTCCGTGGGTCTATATTGCTGGGGTAACAGGAATGAAGAAGTTATTCTAGTCTTTTGTCTGGCAAATGGCTTAATAGTGGCCAATACATGGTTTAGCAAGAGACAGTCACAAAATCACATACAATTGAGGCCAACATGCGACTTGGGTAAACTTCCTCTTAGTAAAGAAAGGACACTGGGATAGAATCAGTAATTGCAGTGTTGTCCCCAGCAAAACTGTCTTTTCACAGCATAAACCATTGGTTACCACAGTCAGCTACAAGTATTGCTCAGAGAAGGTGCTAAAGTCAACATAGACCATGTTGAAGACCTGGAAGTTGATTGACGAGAGAGCACAAAAGTTGAAGGAAATGCTTAGGGCTCTGGCATCTCAGAAAGAAGAGGAAATAGAGTTGGAGTGTCATCTCCTCAAAACAGCATGTGTGAAGACTATAGAGCAGGTATGTGGCTGAGCCAGGTATGAAAATAAAATACATAAGGAAAGCTGGTGATGGAATGCAGAAGTCAGAGTTCAAAAAAAAGGTAAGAGTGTAGGAAAAAGTTGGAGATAGAAAGGATGAACCAGGCTAAGAAGGAATACTTGTTGGCTAACAGAGGCTAAGAAGCAGTTGCAATAGAGAAGAACAAAGCTTCAGAGGAACTCTACTGACTTGTGTAAAGGAACTCAGAAGAGGGCACAAAGAAATTTTATCGGGATGCCAGCAACAACCTGCTCACCCATTCACAGGACTTCAAAGACAGATGGAAGGAGTACTTCCGGCAACTTCTGAATGAAAAAAAAAACAGAGAAACTGTACTGCCTCAGACACAGCTTACAGTGGAAGGGACAGATCAACAAAGCTGCTGTATGCAGATGATGTGGCTTTATTTTACAGGCAGACTGAACAAGAACTTCAGCAAATGATAGAGGAATGGAATTCAAAGCTGAAGACACAAGGGATGAAAGTGGGTGAAGGTAAAATGGTGGTAATGGCAGCAAATGGGGGAAATCAGAAGAAGGTGAGAACTGAAATCATAGAATCATATGAGATTACTAAGCTATCAACCCAGAGGTTATTTTAAACCTAGCTGTTTCAACCGAATGTAATACCATAGAGGTACTAGTCATTACCCAAGATTGCATTTAGTGATGGCTGCCCATGTCCAGGATGGTTGTGGGCACTATCCCCGGTAAGAATTTATGGTGCTCCATTCACTCATCCAGGTTCCTCTTGAACAGTGTTATAGAGGTGCTCCGTTTCACATGAATTGGAAGCCTGTTCCAAAGACGTGGCAGTCGCAGGGAGAAAAATCTCTCCTGCTAGCGTGTCCTATTTAAGTCGCAGGCCATATTTAAGTTCCTGGATTGGGTAGCCCTAGACCCATTTGCTTTACGGATATGCAGTAAGTTCATTAGGTTTGGGTCTTGGGTTGCTCAGTAGGCCAGGCATAAGTCCCACCTAAGAAGTCTATATGTTATGGAGTATAGTGACAGGGATTTTAGTCGGTCCATGTAAGTTGCATGCTGGAGGCCCTTGATCATCTTTGTTAGAAACCTCTGAGGTCTGTTTAATTGCTGTAGATGCTTAGTACAGTACACACCGAATGGGGGGTTGTACTCAATTATGGGCCAGATAAGTGACAAGTATAGGGGGGTTATAACTTCTTTTGCTCTTGAGGAAATTATTTTACTAATCTAGGGAGCTATGTGGAAAGCTTTCCATACTACAGGAGACATGTGGTGGTCGAAGTTAAGGTCATGGTCAACCTGTGATTCCAGGTCCCTTACTACTTCAAGGGTACTTAGGGTATTGTTACTGGTTTGATAGTGTGAGGGAACATTGCTTGTGCCGAAGAGAATGATGATGCATTTCTTTGCATTCAGTTTGAGACTGTGACTAATACACCAGTCGTTGGTCTGTGTGAGACCATCCTGGCTTATACTAACATCATTTGGGGATTCAGTAATTGCACCTAGTTTGCAGACATCTGCAGACTTGGTCAGCCACAACTCTTTAGTTTTGACCTGAACTTCTGAGAAGTATATACCAAACAGTACTGGGCCCAGCACTGACCCCTGTGGCACTTTGGTTGATATGGAGACACCCACTTTGATAGTGTGTGCCGAGTTTGTGATCCACTTGGCAACCCATCTTACAACAAAGGGGTTTACATTCAGTTTGCTAAGTTTATCAGTAATGCCTGAATGTGGGATTGTGTCAAAAGCCTTTGCCAAGTCGAGGTATTCTGTGTGCACAGATTTGCCCTCATCAGTGGCCTTGGTCATACTTTCAAAAAAATCCACCAGATTTAATAGGCAAGATCTGCCTTTCACAAGGCTGAATTTGGAAGGATCCAGGGTTTGGAGGTCAACTATGTATTTATGAGGGCCATAATTATATGTTCCATGGCCTTACAAATGAGGCTGGTCAGGCTTATGGGTCTATAATACCCTGGGTCTGTTGCTAGGCCACCTTTGTGGAGAGGAATAAGTGCAGCTGTTCTCCATTCCCCAGGAAAAAAGCCTGTGGCTAGGCTAGAATTGAAAAGGGTACTTAATGGTGATGCTAGTTCATGTTTTAGCTTGTTTAGAAGACAGCCTTGGATGTCATCTGGTCCTGTAGAGGCCATGTTCTTTGCCTTGGACAGTACTTTGAGGACCCGGTCTTCAGATATGTAAGGTGCGGGGGGGGGGGAGTTTGAGGGAAGGTTTGTTGTAAGTTAGGAGGGAATAAGGGAGGGAAATTTTCACCAAACCTATCTGCTAGCAAGTTTGCTGTCTCTGTGGGGGCAATGTGTGTGATACCATTGGCCACCAGTTCTGCACATGCTTGGGTCCTACCCTTTAGGTTACGTACATAGCTATAAAAGGCCTTATGGTTATCCTTGGCAGTACTTGCTAGGTTTCTCTCAAAGGAGTTCTTGGATGATTTGACAAGTTGTCTTATTTTGCCTGTTAATGCTGAGGGAGGGTGCTTTTCCCTTGTTTGGTCCTTGTCTTTACTTTCTTGGACAGCAACTTTTTGTGCTTATTGTAGAGTTTGTTGATGCTGGAAGTCCACCATGGCAGCTTAATTTTACTATGGCCTCTGGCTTTGATTCTACCTGGTACAGCTGAGTTTATACACTAATGCAAGTCATTGTACAGGGTTTAGTGTATGTTTTGGCATAGTTACCACTTTCAGCTTGGGATGGGGCTTGGAATGCATTTATACCTTCACCTAGGAGGGCATAGTTTGCCTTGGTGAAGTTTCTTGCTCTGTTTTCACCCTTTGTGAGTTCCGGTGTTAGTGTCAGTTCAAAGGGGTCTGAGTTGTGGTCAGTTTTAACTGAGGGCCCAACAGTTGTAGCAGTGCACCTGTTTGACATGTTGGTGAGGACCAGATCTAGAATATGTGTTCCTCTTGTCAGGATGTGGACAATTTGCAGGGCATTTGGATTCACAAATTCAGGGAACTTTTGTGCTAGCAAGTTTGGGATAGAGTATTTTTCCCATTTGATAGTGGAATATTTGAAATCCCCCATAAACAGTATGTTTGATAAAATTTTGATAGTCTTCAGTTTGGTTAAGTAGGCTACGTGAGTGTCTTGACCCATCAAGAGGAATCTATAACTGGCTAGGACTTGAATGGGGGTCTTATCCACCGTAACCTGGACCTTGAGTAACTCCATGGAGTTGTCCAGTCTAACTAGATGTGAGGTGAATTTATCTCTAATATAGATTGAAACACTACCTTCTTTGGTTTTCACATGTTCATTTTGTGGTCTAAAAGTGTGGAAGGCATTGTAGCCTTGAAGGGGCGGGGTATTCTCTGAGGCCTTAAACCAGGTTTCTGTGACTGCACAGACATCTACACCTTCTAGTGATAGAAGTGCTTCCTAGGAGTGCATTTTGTGGTTTAAGCTCCTAGCATTTAGCAGCATGACCCTTATTTTGTCCTGATTGGTTAATTTCATGTCTGTAATGTTGTTTTTGAGACCTTGGCTAAAAAATACACTATGGAAGAGGCAAGAGCCCTTGCCAGCAGCTGAAAGCCTAGGGGTGCCAGGTGCAGACTGTCTCTGGCAAAGCAGTGAAGTTTGTTGAGCATGGCTTCCCAGACAGACAGGAACTGGATCCCCTTGGAATGATACCAAAAATTAAGCCAGTTATGAAAATCAATAATTTTTGTTTATACTTTGGCATCATTCTAGGTGAGGGGTAGTATGCTCCTCAAGGCTAGGGACATACCTGCCTGGAACCCATATTCACAGCTCGACCATGTCTCTCTTCATATAGACAAGTGAGGTATGTCTGTGGTCATTCACACCAACATGAACTATGACATAACGGTACTTGTTGCTAAGAGCTCTGAGTACATACATAATTTGGTGAATCCTGGCACTGGACAGGCAGCTGACTGTGACTTTCTCCTTATCCATCCTGGTGAGATGGATATCTGTGTGTCTCACTATTGAGTCTCCAATGACAAGAAAACTTGTTTTTTTTTAAGTGTTATGCCTTATGGGCTTGGTGGGTGAGACACTGGTGTTGATATGTGTCATGGGAAAATAGAAGAACAGGTTAACAGTTTCAAGTATCTGGGAGTGGTGGTTGAGGAGAAGGGAAATCTGAGCAAGGATGTGAAGGCTAGAATCAGCTAGGCTGCAGTCAACTGCTACAAAATGTCATAGGCATTGTATGACAGAAGAATGCCAATAAAATTGAAAAGTAAGTAAGGTATACAAAACAACCAGTAAAACTGTATGGTACAAAAAAATTGGGCAGTAAAGGCAGAGCAGCTGAGGAAGCCAGAGATGGTGAAGATGATGTGCCTGAGACTGGTAATAGGATACACACTGTGGGACAGACAAAGAAAAGAGAATATCAAAGCAGAAACCGAAGTAGCGCAAATGGTAGAGAAGGTAAAAGAGAACAGATTGTGGTGGTTCGGGCACACGTGCAGAAAAGCAGAAGACAATCTAGTGAAGAAGATCCTCCCCTGAAAATTGGCTTTGTTCTAAGTTGGACTTTCTCAGTAAACAAATGTTAAATAAATAAAATAAATTTTGCACAGACAGGAAGAAGGCAAAAAGAAACTAGGGTGTCCAGCAAAGAGAGAGATGGATTGTGTGAGAGAAGACCTGTGGCAGTCAGGCATGACTGTCAAAGAAGGTAGTAGTGTGGCACTGAATCAAGAGAGATGGCTACAGCTGACACAATAAACCAACCCCATGTGGAAAATGGAAAAAACATAGTTGACATGTTCATGATGATGATGTGGGTATTTAGATTATGTTCTTATTTGTTCAAATTACTTATTTAGAAAAGGTACTGGAACTCCTCAGTTGTAAACTCTTGTGAGATGAGCTGCTGCTTCAGTAATGGCACCCTCAGGCAAAGAACCAGATGAGACTGACATCTTCATCTACTATAATATGTCCAGTAGAGGAGAGTACTACCATCTTGGAATATTCTCCATATTCTTTCTCAGAATCCTTAACATCAGTGTGCTTTAGTTTAAGCACTAATGATGGTATTCCAGTGGGGTCTGTATAGCTTGAAACAGAGACTTTTCATCAAAGAGCAAGTGGTTGTCCGTACATGTGCAACAACTTACTTGATGCATTCTTGTACAAATTTCAGACAGTCATTTTGGTGTTGAAACTAATGTGGTAGACTGGAGAAGCTTTGGCACCTCCATTTGCTGCAGAAATCACTCAAAAGTAATAACCTTTGCTTGTATAACCAATTCAAGTGAGGATGCTTTGCTTTCCTTTCCACATAAGCTCTCAGGCAGCAATGATGGAGTCCTCTTTTTCTTTCTTTGTTGAATTCTGTACTCTGCAGGCTGATAGATTTCTCCTTACAGAGATTTTTCAGACAAAACCCAAGATTTTTGGAAGGCAGCCTGGGGATGATACTACTGGAATCAGTGGATACCTACTTACAGTCATTTTACTGGGAATCTTGCAGGAGATTACATCATTGAACAGTGGGTCTTCAGTTTCCTATAATTAGTAGTTTTTTTTTATTACTCCTGCCAAAATTCAGTTTGGTCTGTTTCCCTAAAAAGATCACAAAATAAAGCTGGAAATCTTAATGGTTTCATGAAAGCATACTGATTTGTCACACACACACCTATAGTGCCTTTTTAGTATACTTCCAGTTAACAACCATAGCTTCTTATGGCATCCATATTGTTTTTGGATCTAGCTTCTTTAACTAAGTGACTTACCAATTAATAATAGGCAATATTAAAATGGGCAAATATTTATTAACAAAATGTGACACTAAGATTGTTAATCTAGGGTGTCTTGCACAGGAGAAATGAATCACTATTTGCCACTTGTTGTTCTTATTTTTATATTTATGATCACTTTCATAAGAGAGAGACCTACGTTATTGAGGGGGATGATGTGAAGTACCATCGGGAGAGAGAGTAAAATTCATTGTCAGTGTCCATTTATATTGCACTGAACTTGAAATATTGCTAGTTCTTTGTTGGCAATTATAAAAATACGCAATATTTCCATATATACTTAATATTTCAAAAAACAAGTCACTTACAAGCTGCTGCATAGCATCAGGTGAAATCTTAGATGTTGAAGCAAACTGTAGCTTTTCTAAAACAAAATTAAGATCCCAAGGAGGGGCCACTGGTTTTCTTGGAGGCCCCTTAAGTAAAACCCCTTTCAATAAGCATTTGATATGAGAAGGCCTTGAAAGAGAACGATCCATGGGCAAACATGCTGAAATGGCCAATAAATGAACCTCCGTGAAGGAGTAAGAAAAGCCATAGGAAAGTAACTCACATAAATATTGTAAAACTAGGGGGAAAACTAACCTTGAGTGAGTGCTGGCTATGTTGTTGGCTCCAACTAGAAAACCTTTTCCATTTGCTAATTTATGATTTTCTAGTAGCAGGATTTCTTGCTTCCTTTAGTACCTGCTGCATGTCCTCATTAAACAGGTACCTAATGGGGAAAAAAGACCCTATCATCCAGATAGTCAGTTGAAGTTGATTGGGGTCTGGTGTATCAAACATCCTGATCTTGTGTAGGTAGATACAGTCTGTGAGGAAGCTTGGCTTAATTTCCCCTAGACATTTCAAAAAGAAGGCAGAACCACTGTTGCCTGGGCCAGAAAGGGAGTTACAACCACAAAGATCTTGCGGGATTCTTTCTGAATCTTCAGAAGTATCCTGGATATTAGTGGAAAGGGTAGAAATGCATACAAGAACATTCCTGTCAAAAAAAGCCATATTTCTTCTAGGCCTTCTAGTATGGAGTCCTGAAAAAAAAATCTTGCCTGCTAATTTAGACAGGGTGCAAATGGGTCTACTAGAGGAATGTACCCCAGATGGATCAAGTCTTGTAAGACTTCTCTATTTTGTATACATGAGGGCCTGCCCTATCTTGTTCAGGTTGTCTGCCACACAATATTACTGAAAGACTAAAGGATGTCTGGAGATTGAGATTGTATTGTGAAGCTATATTGCAAGCTAACATGGCTAGCCTGCAAAGGTGGTATGACCTGGTTACCGCTACTTAGAGGTGCCACATAACTGTGGTATTGTCTGAAATAACTTAGAGGTCCTGAGGAACAAAGATGATTCAGAAAGTTGAGTGCCTTCATCAAGACAAGCATCTCTTTCATACTTAAGTGCTTGCATCTGTTCTAGGTGTCCAACACACCTTTCAATATTATCCCTCTTGAATCTGCTCCCCAAGCAAAGTCCAAGACATCTGTGATGACTCACTGCTTTGGAACAGGGAGGGATAAGGGGAGACCCAAATTTAGGGATATTTGCTGTTTCCACCAAATAATGTTTTTATTGACAAACCCCAGCACTGATGCTTGAAAAGGCAATGGATGTTTATCCTAGGACTGAAGAGACTTCAGATACCATAGTGTCTTTCTCGTGTGGATTCTTTCCAAGGTTATTTTGAGTATCATAGATGCCCTGACACCCAAAATCCTGAGGTTTTTCCTTACATTGATGAAGTCTGAGTGGAAAACCTTACAAATAGATCTAGATGTAGATCTGTTTTTTTTTTTTTTCCTTTGGAAGCAAAACTGAACTGAGGTGTCTAGCTAACATCTCAGAGACACAGTCCTGTCTAAAGGAGTAAAAAAGAACATTTGAATATTCTGTTGGAATCCCAGCTTGTGTAAGAGATCTCTCACTCAAGTGAGAGATTCATGATATTTTGAAAAAGTTCCATAAATAGACAAACTGATTAGTTGGAGTGTCCTTGGTTTTGGGGGTTCTTGAATTATTTTTGGAACACCCCTGCTATTATGCCAATATTGGATGAGGTGTTAGAGAATTCCTTAAAAATTAATAAAAAGGAGGGCAGAAAGTCTTAGAGATTCCTTGGTTTAACTTACCCCTTTCATCAAACTTTTTTGATTACCTCTGCAGTAAAGGAGCCAAAAAGTGAACCCAAATAGAAGAAAAAATCTCATTAGTCACATCCTCTTGGGAGGTTCCAAGAATGCAGCCAGGCAAACCTCTTCAAAAACAACACCAGAGACCATAGCCACAGAAGAATTATCAACTGAGGCACACACACACTAAACAGAGCAGTAACTAGTACAGTGGAAGAAACTAAATATTTTTAAAGCAAATGATTCCCTTCAAGAAGAAAGTGTATACCAAACAATTCTCATAGTTTCACAATTAGTCAGAATAAATATTAACATGTGAGCCTGACAATTCAAAATTCTGAAAATCAACATTATTTTCTTACCCATCAATAATCTTCCCATCCTTATCAGAAAGAGTAGGTTAGGAATTAACTGTTTAGTAGCAGTAAGAATAACTAAAGCTATACCTGCTGAGTCATGTTTGGGAAAAGTGTATAAAAACTTAAAACGATTGAGGAACTTTATACATCCCATCTACCTTTTTTATGGGCAGCAGGCTATGTATCAGTAAAATACAGGCAGAGACGCACATTCTACAAAGCTGGCAGAACTGGAGGAAATGGTGAGGGTTCAGGAAATTAATTTTGTAACAGCTCATAACATTTTCAGAAGGACTAAGAAACCTCAGTGTACACTGAAAACACTGGTACAGTCTGAAAATAGTATTAAAGAGAGAGAAATCCTAAAGAAGTAGCAAAAACTGAGTTCTGTTCTGACTCTGAATCAGAAAACTGAGGAGAAAGCCTATATCTGTTCTTCAGCTTCTTGTTCAAATTCAGAATCTTGAATCTGTTCAAGAAAGGAGGCATCTTTCTTTTTACCAAAAAGTAAAACCTAAGAAGGATGAAAAGCCTGACTAAAACATTAAACCAGACCCAGTAAACTACTCCTCTGTAAGGAAACTTTAGGAGGAAGTAGATAAATGTTTAGCTTTGTTTCTTTTTGACAAAAAAGAAAATGACCAGTGTATGGCAGCAGTAGCTCACCAGGGATGGGAGCAACATTCTGACAAAACAAGGAAGCCTTCCCTATTCCCTCTCCCAAGGCCAACAAGAGTGGCTCTCCCTTGCCACTGAGAGGAACCCAGCAGCCACAGAGGATGTGGCTAACCCCTGGTCCATAGTGGCCTTGGGTGCCACACCAACGGGATGTGGGGTAAAAGATGAGTGCTCTAAGGTACAACAAATGGCCACAGCAGTCACCCACCTGCAGCTGAGGCAAACTGCTAGCCTGCTGTGGTAGCAAAGGCTGCTTGTTTAACTTTTTATTTTTATTTTTGTGGTTGGAAGAAGGACCGACCTTGGGACCAACTGTTACATGGTCAAGCCAAAAATGGTGCCTCTTTACTTGGTTAAGCAGCAAAAGCTGGTAAAAATTTAGTCTTTAAAAGTCACTTTTTTCCACACCAGAACAGTAAAAACACTTTAAGACACTTGCCATCCCCAAAAAGTAAAGTAAATACAATTTCTCCTTAGATAAAATGTTTTTTTTAAATACTTAACTTTTCAACTGACAGGAGAAAAGGCCAGCACATTTTTAAAAATACAATACATTCTCCTGTCAGACTGTTAAAACACAAATTCCTAGCTTTAAAATAACTTTCCTGAAAAGGAAAGTATTAATAATCAGCAAAAATAATTGAACAGAAGCTTTTTCCCTAAAGAGAACTTATCTGCCCAGGAAGGGAACAGCACAAGCTGACCACCATTCATCAAAAGCCTCAGAGGAGCATACTCTTTAGTGGCAATAACGTTTTGAAGGGCTTTGTGCCCAAACTTGTTTTTTAGTTAGCTCAGCTTGAACTGGGTGTGTGGAAGGTGCCCTGAAGCTTTGGAACCTGGCTAGCTGTTACAGCCTTGTCAGGATATAACCCATACAGCTAAGGCTATTGCAGCAGTGATCAATATGATGAACATCAGATGCTATTTCTTCTATTTGGACCAGGGACTTCTTTATCACTTCTGCTTTACACCTCTGATTTGATTGATTCTAAAGGCCAGACATGGTAGCAGACATTAGTTTGATAGCTGTAAATTGGAAAAATAGATGGTATACCCCCCCCCCCCCCATTGTGCAGTTTGGAAACTGCCACAGATACCACATATACAGGCAGAGTTCTGCTTCTAAAATCCATGTCCTTCCTGTTGATAGTGTGAAGAATCAGTCCTCTATAGGTAGCATGGCATCATGTTTGAATAGAGTTCTACATGTGAAAAAAAAGAAAGGGGCTGCTACCAAAAAATCTTGCATGAGTTAGTGGAAAATATTTTTATTACGAGCAGACAATACATCCCACATCTACCATATTTACTTTTACTACCCGTATGAGTCAGTTCTAGCATATTTGTCCATTGGATTTGTCAGCATACTTTCCAGGCCTGCTTATTTTTGTTTCTAAAATGTAACAAATGCCCTTCTTTAAAGGCATTTGGTATCCAAAGTTCCACAAGAAGGAATATTTTTCTATTGCTGGATGTGAACTTTGCATTTAAAGTAAACTTTACACATTTTTGAATCCATGCAATTTACTCACATTAATTTATTGTTCTGATTTTCTATGATTTTGGTAGCTATACTATCTGCCAGAATACTATCAGGATTACAGGCCCTGATGTGTAAACTTTATTTTTGGGTTTCCATTTAAACCAATCTGTTAATTTATGCACAAAGTGATGAGATCTTTGAACTGGTCTTTTCATTCCTTGTCTTTTTTCTCCATATTTTTTCCTCCCACATAGATGGGTGTTTATAACCGTAAACCTTGCCGGCCTTTGTCACAACAGCCTGAGGCTATAGCTTTGTACTTGCAACTTAGGGCTGCCTGCTCAGATGTCAGAACTTAGTTGTCCTTGTCTCATGGAACTGCAG
Source organism: Protopterus annectens (assembly GCF_019279795.1). Lineage (NCBI taxonomy): Eukaryota > Metazoa > Chordata > Ceratodontiformes > Protopteridae > Protopterus > Protopterus annectens. The sequence goes on along the minus strand of NC_056736.1, from coordinate 281,611,936 downwards.
GGACATTATGCAGTATCATTGGTAGCATTTCATTATGGGATTGTTACATACTCTGTGCCACTCCCCTTCTCACAGCCAGCATTAATGCTGCCATTGCAGTGCTTGCATTGTTGGCTTGAGGTTGTACATGTACTGCATTGAACGTGATATTTACAGCTGTAGGGTGAGCCATGTAATGCCATGGTGCCAGTACTGTACCATTATTTTCCTAGCCTTTACTTCATGTCATGCGTGCACCTGATTGTCTTACTGTCCCCCCCCCCCCGCCCACATAGGTGAGCCAGTATTCGCTGCTCACTACCACATCCAACACCTGAGTTGTCATTCACAGTTCATCTAGGTCATAGGACTTTGGACTGTAGAGCTGGCAAAACTTCATGTGTATTTTTAAAAGCAAGAAAATGATTAAAAGGCACTCTTGTATACCTTAGATATGTAAAAGCAGCTTGGATACTACTAAGTTAAGGCTGCCTCTTTCAGGAGAACTTATTGTTCCTTTTGCCGAAGAGAAAGACATTATGCCTGTTTTGACTGTGCTTACGTTGTAGATATTGTGACAGCATCCAGGATGTTCTTGCAGTGAATACTATGACTTAGGGTCTTCTCCTTTAAGGATGAAGTTGAGGAAGGCTATCCTGAATGCCCTCTTCTTTGAGTAGATCATCTTCGAGCAGACTTTACAGGCCTTCAGAGATGACATGCAGAAGAGGAATCAGACATTACCCCACACAGGTGTTGTGTGACATCACCTAGTTTCTTTCTGTGCATCTTCTTTTAAACCAGTTTAGTACCAGCAGTAGAAGAAGCTGCCATCTGACATGCGGAAAAGGGAGGTTAAGCATTAAGCATTCATCTGCTGCTTGGGTCCCCCTGTCTTGTATTCCAGGAGGCATAATCCACAGTGGACTCGTGCACTCTTGACTAGCCCTCAGAGATTGCATATAGGAGGTTGGGTCTTTGTGTGCCCATCTTGATGGAACCATCATCCAAAGCTGGTGGGCTCTGGATTTCATTTTAAATATTTTTACTGCCATGAAGAAGTCTCTTAAAAAACAAGCCATTCTCCATGGAAGATCAGGAATAGAACAAGACTTTATAATATTGAAAGTGGGTCACAGAACCTGTTCTCCTCTAGGATGGAGTAGATGAAATTTTAGTCATCCTTCATTCCTATTCCAGAGGGCACAAGGGGGGCGGGGTTCTTACTTCATCTTGGATCTAAGCAGTTTCAGCAGACATAATTCATATAGAACGTTCCAGATGGTTGCTCTCCAGGAAGTCCTACCCTTCTTCTAGAGGGGGCTTTGATGATATTGCTGGACATAGTGAATACCTTCTTGCAGTCATTTTATTAGTAGCCCTGTAGGAGACTTGTCATTCAGCAGTGGGCCAGAACTATTCTTAGTAAAAGGTGGTGATTTAGACTGTCATATATACCCTAAGTGTTCATTAGAGTTCTGCTTGTAGAAGAAGATGACTTGTAGGAGAAGGGTTTCCTACTGCTCCTCTGTTGGATAACTGGCTTGTGACAACATTGTTATCTGACTCCCTGCTAGCGGCCTTATCCTTGGTCTTGCCATAGTTGGAGACTCTGGAGAGTTATCTTAAAGAAGGAAAATACCTCCCTAGTAGAGGATTCTCCTTATTGGAGTGGAGTTGGATGCTCATCAGAGTTCATCATTACTGCTTGCACTGACAGCACAAGACGTGATGGTCTTGGCATCCTGGGTGAGGAAGCAGAGGTAGACCAAGGCTCATATAAATGGTTCTGCATCATGACTCCTTACAGCAGCCACAAGTTTTCACCATGTCATTTTCCTGCCTGTATATGAAGATGCTTCAGTAAGTGGCATGTGCCTGTGGTTATGGAGGTGTCACACCATGAGAGATGTACTTTTGGTATCAGACCTCTGTCACCTTGTGACGACCCACCACTGCCAACTAGTAACCAAGGAGCATCAATCCTCACCACTGGCAACAGCGGAGATGTTCACTAAGAGGATAACAGGTCCACACACAGTATTTGCAGATGCAGCTGTCTGCATCAAGTGCAGTTTCCCTTAAGAACACACAGAGATCACAGTCAGTCCAGGGCTGGTTTCTCCCGATCCCCAGTAAGACTGCCCACTGGTACAGCTGTAGAGTTGAGATCTCAGCTGAGTGACCAAGCCAAGACTTCCAGCACCCTCTCTGTCCAACCAGTGCTTCGTGCCCCTGTCCAAGTAGCTGACACACACTCTTTGAGAGTTGATTTACACACACACACACACACACACACACACACACACACATACACATCCATCTGGAAGGTTGGCACAGGTTTACTAGCTATGCTGCCTTCTGCCCAGACTATGTTAGCTTTCAATTACACCATTCATTCCAGCCAGCTATCTTAAGGCTCCTCCAAGGGTATCCAATATACTGAGTGATATTAATATTAATACAAATGGTAGTTTCACCAAGAGTAAAGTTATTAGGAGTGGCCCACACAGTGGTCACCAAATAAATATGCAACTACTCTCAAAACCTAAATATCTCTACACAGATCAGCCACTGTGAAATATTTAAATATATTTAATAGTAAATAATAAAAGAACAAGACAAATATATACTCGGTGATATCAGAGTTCAAAACCACAGGGAATATTTAAAATAACATTGCAGTACAGGCTCACACAAGTAAAAAATAACAAAATCTAAACTAAGTTTTGCTGTATTTCATGACTGTATCTTAAAGTTATACTGTTCCTAGAAACTTATTTCATTAGAGCAAGGCAGATGTGGTGAATGGTTTTTGTTGTCAGATCCAAGACAGAATGCAGAATGCTGTGTCTTAAGAGACTTCTTAAAATAATAGTTAAAATATTACTGCTGGGATAGCGTGCATAATGACATCACTTCTAGTTGCCTGACTTCTGGTTCCCAGGCCAACTCCCCATTGCTGAAGCTGGCAGTATTTATTATCTACCTGTAAAAATACTCATACAAGGCCTTTTGCTCAGATATTTTGCAGATACTAAACAATTACATTCCTTCATACTTTCAAAGTAGCAATTAGTTCACCCTAAAGACAATACAGAAAGCTTCCCAGTACAGACTTTGTGTCTCTAGCTGCATTGAAATATCTTTATGGCATAACCTATAAATTAATTTAATTTCAGATATTTTTCTAAAGTTTGCTGGACTGAGGTTAACCTCCTGTATTCCAGTTTCCACTGTTAAAATATATACAGTTAAACCGTTACAACAGTGCATGTACATTTCTGTTCTCTTCCAGTAGGGCACACTGTGGATACATTCTAAACACAGCACTTTACAAGTACATTTTCAACACAAACTTCTGTACAAAGCAGTTTGATATACACATGACATACAGTCTAAGTACATTTGTAACACAAGCATCTTGTATAGATTAGTTTGATATTCACAAATAACATATAATTATTTACAAAAGTCCAGCTAGCTGTGCTGGCAGTACCTCCTTTTGTCATACACATGTCTCTGGAATTTGGATGATTCCTATCTTGCCAGCAAACTAGTCTGTTGGTGATAGATGTTTCCCTAGTAGCATAGGGGCTTCCATGATGTAGGACAAATAAACCATCTGAAACTAGTAGTAATGCTTTTTAATCATTGAGCTGTAAAAACAGAATTGAGACCCAAGCCCTTTTTGCTGTGGATAGACAAACTAAGCTTCGGTGTGTTATCTGAACAAAGGTTGACATGCGCTCATACCTCCTGTGCAGTGAAGTAGTGTTGATCAGGCATTAGGCTATCAATTGGGACATTACTCAAACATTTGCTCACATCCCAAGGCAAAAGAATGCAGTGACAGAGTCCCTGGGCTACAGTTCCAGTCCTGGATGAGATATTAATTGCTAAATAGCTTCCAGGAGTGACGTCTTCTGAAGATCAGTCTTCATCTCAGAGAATAATGATATTCTGAGTTTTTTCCCCTTATCTGTTACTTCAGCAAGGCAGGGAAAGTTAACAACACCTGTATCTAGTGACAGGGAAGATTCATGTCTATCTCTTCACTTGATTCCATACTTCCTAGCACATTTCAGAAAAGAAAGATCAAAACTCATCCTTGTTAATTCTTGGTGGCTGAGAATGATATGCGTTCAGTCTTTTGGGTCTTTGGTACTGCAGGAGGCTGTCCTAATTTTAGCACTGGAGTTTCCCCCGAGTTTTAGTGACAGCTTGATTTGGCTCCAGACTGCCCTTCTCCCATAGATCTACTGGTTGATAATTCAAGTCATCAGAAAACCCTTCATCAAATACACTTTGGTGAGTGGCCAAAGTTTTAAATTTTAATGGAGAATTATCTTCCTGTGCCTTAGTAATTGTGTTTGCAGGAGTTAAACGAACACTTGGAGCACTGGAATTTTACTGTGTCCACCATGGTAAACTTTGCCGTCTCCCCATTTTAGTGCAATCTCTGAGTTGGTATATTTAGTTAGGGTGGGGGGTGCAGACCTCCACATCAGTGAGTTTGAGTTGCTTAGGTTTTGCTTTTTAGTGGTGATGGACAAGTGGCTACTTTCCTGAAGTTCATTATCTGTGTTCTGAGTGTTCGTTTAAGTGAGGTTTCAGCTATGTCGTCTCGCTCATGTCTGAATCGGTAGTGAGGGATTTTGGTCTTTTCAAGTAGACCCATCTAGCTGACATCCCAAGAACACAGTCCTATGAGAGGGAATCAAGAAAGACTCTTGAATGTTCTCTTGGAATCCCAGCTTGTGCAAAATATCGCTCAACCAAGAGAGAGACTCCTGACATTTTGAAAAAGACTCTGCAAAGATAAGCAAATCATCTAAATATGGAAAAATGCAATGACCTGTAATTGGAGCTAGAAACTTTGTGAACACTCTTAGTGCAGTGGATAATCAAAAGGGTGAGGCAGAGAATTGATAATTCAATTCAGACTTACACAACTTTAAACACCTGAAGTCTGCATGAATAGAGATGTGATCATAAGCATTTTTTAAGTCTAGTGTTGCCAGGAAACATGAAAGAGTAAGAAGAAGAGGTTACAGGTTTGGAAGTGATATCTTTTTGAATTTGGGCAATATCACAAACAAGTTTACGAAACAAAGATCTGGTACTGGTCTCCAAAAATTTTCTTTCTTTGATATCTTTTTGAATTTGGGCAATATCACAAACAAGTTTACGAAACAAAGATCTGGAACTGGTCCCCAAAAATTTTCTTTATTTGGCACTAGAATATCCTTGAATAAAATCCCTTCCCCACCTGGGAAGGAGGATCCAATTCCATCAAATCTTGGGACAGCATGTGATGAAGAACAGGTGGAAGCAAATTAGTCTGATCTGCAGGATGAGGAATGACCTCTCCTCCTGGAAAGGAGGAATTTCCTTCCACTGCTATCTGCAACCCTGTTGAATGATTTTCAAAACCCATTTGTCTGAAACAGTCTGCCAAAGAGAAAAATGGAGATTCATATTTTCTGGAAGAGAAAAGGGGGCAGAGTGGAGGGGGTCATACGTTCTGTTGAATAGTCATTCAGCCTTGTTGGACTGTCCTTGCTTTTGGGAGGTTTGAGACTTCTTTTTGGAAACCCTTACCACCAGTTAAACAACTGTTTTCCTGAATTGTGTTGTGACTGTTTATTCTGTTTTTTTTTTTTTTGCCAAAACTGGATAAGGAGAAAAAAATCCCTTGGACAATTTGGAAAAGGAGGGCTGAAAATTTTAGACTTTCCCTGGATCAGCTTGCCCCGTTCATCACACTTTTTCTGGAAAATGGGAATCTTGGAGGTTCTGAGAATGCAGTCAAGCAAACCTCCTTAAAACAGTGTGATGCCCGTGCCCTGGCCCAGCAATCAAGGAGCCTCAATCCTCACCACTAACACCAGAGACAGTGTCTCATATAGGAGAAAGGATAAATACACACAGTAAAGTGCAATTTCCCTTAAGAGCACACAGAGATCACAGTCTGTCTGGGGCTGGTTGCTTCCTTGCTCCCCAGGTCCCCAATAAGACTCCTCACTTGCACAGCTATAAGGTCCAGATCTCAGCCTAGCTGGCAAGCTAACTTCCAGTACCCTCTCTGTCCAACCAGTGCTTCGTGTCCCTGCCCAAGTAGCTGGCACACAAACACACTTTGAGATATTTATACAACTTCATAGACACACCTGGGAAAGGCTGACACAGATTCTCCAGCTGTGCCCCTATACCCAGACTATACAGTAGTAATTCCTGCCACCACCAGCTAATAATTATCAGCTACCCAAAGGCCATAAAAAGGGTGTTCAATTATTACTGTGAAATATTATTATCCAGTTGGTAAGTGTGACTAAACAGTCTTAAGGCTTATTAGAGTGGCTTTGTACAATAAACTCTATAAATATGAAATGTACTCTATAGCTTAACTTATCTCTAAGTAAACCAGCCACGGTTGAAAAGGATTTAAAAATATTTAATAATAAATACTAAAAACACAAGATAATACTACTACACCACAGTGCCATTCAAGAGTTCAGAGATCACACATAAACTTTAAATAATTCAGTAGTACACTTCTGACACAACAGAAAAACATTTAGTCTAATCTTTATAATTCCTGGCTACTTCTAGGAGAAAACACAGTTCTAAAATACTACATACATAAAGAGAGCATAAGGCAGTGCTGAGTTAGATAGTCCAAGATAAAAATGCTTACAGTCTCTGTCTGAGCAATAGTTTTTAAAATCACTAACACACATTTCTGCTGGACCCTCCCAGATTACATCATATTCAATTAGTTCCCATTACATCATTTCTTTGACACTTAGCCTGGAGTTCCCAGGCCAACAGGCTACATTATTTATCAAGCTAACACCTGCTCAGGAAGCTGCAACAATAAAAGACATTTTACGTGTACACTCTAGTAATTATTCCTTAAGTTAAAACAATAGAAAGAATGTGCTAGCTCAGACAGACTGACTCCGAGCTTTGGAGATCAAAAGAACATACAAGACATCATTTTAATTTCAAAGAAAAGATGTGAAATGCTTAACTTAGTATTCCTTACAGCAGAGGGCAATGTTGCCACATTGTTGAATTACATTTAAGACAACAAGCCTGTAGTGTATATCCATATTTACAAATGCCAGAATTATGTATCAAAGTCTATTTGACTAGGCTGGCAGCCTTCACCCATCTCTACCGGTCTTCACAAACAGTGCCAATGAATGGCAATAGCTCCAGAAAAAGTACCAACAGAATCGCACACAGACTGCAAATAATGATTGTGCAGTACAAGAAACTAAATTATTTTAAGCATTTGTGGATGGCGCAGTGGTGCAGCGGTAGCATTGTTGCCTCACAACAAGAGGTTCTCTGGTTCGATTCTCTACTGGGGTGCCTTTGTGCAGAGTCTGCATGACCTCCCTGCGTTCTTGTGGGTTTCCTCCGAGTGCTCCAGTTTCCTCCGACATCACAAAGAGATACATCTGAAACGTTTCTCCCCGGGCCTCCGCTGAAAATGGACTTTGTTCCAAGTTGGACTTTCCCGGTAAACAAATTTTAAATAAATAAATAAATTTTATTTCTTCATAGGAAGAGACTGTAGATAAAACATTTGTCATAATTTAACAATATGTCAGAACAAACTTTACCATGTGAGCCTGACAATTTAAAATTCTGAAAGTCAAAGTTACGGAAGTATACACCTTTTCCCAATACCTATCAATAACTGTCTCCTGCTTATGAGAAACAGCAGTATTGTTATTAACTACGTGCTTAGCAGCAGTGGAATCAACTGAGGCTGTAGCTGCTGGGTCAGGATTAGGAATAAGGTATAAAATTTTAAAAGACTGAGGAATTTTATACATCCTATCTTCTTTTTAGGGACAGCTGGCTGACTATCTTGAAAATTGCAAGCAAGAAAACACACATCATTTAAAGTAGACATGACAGGAGGAATGAATGTAGGTTCTGGGAAATCCTTTTCTGAGAGTCTGAGAAACCTCAGTATTCTCCCAATGAAGACACTCTATCAATAGTCTCAGAGAAAGAGAAACCCACACAGGAAGAATCAGAAGTTGAGCTCTCCTCTGAGTCCGAGTCAGAAATCTGAGGACAAAACCCTAAATCCATCCCTGCATCTTCTTGTTCAAATTCAGAATCTTGAATCTCTTCAGGAAAAGTGGTATCCCTCTTTCTTTTACTAGAAACTATTTTATAAGAAGGATTAATAGTCTTAAACCCTGAGTAAACGGCTCCCATCCAGATAAGTTTGAGGAGTAGATATAGATGTCTGGCTGTTTATTTTTGACAGGAAAAAATGGGGCCAACCATGTTGCTAATGGCAGCCACTACATCCCCAGGGATGGGAACAGCATTCTGATACAACAGGGAAACATTCCCTGTTCGTTCTCCCTGGACCAAAAGAGTGGCTCTCCTTTGCCCACTGAGGGGATCACTAAAGATTATAGGATCATAGATTACTAGTCTATCGACCTGGAGGTCATTTCAAGCCTAGCCGTTTCATCCTAATGTAATACCATAGAAATGTTAGTCAGTATCTAAGATTGTATTTAGTATTTACTGCCCATATCCAGGATGGTTGTGGGTGCTATCCCCTGTAAGAATTTTCAGTGCCCCATCCACTTGTCCAGGTTTTTCTTGAACAGTGTGTTATAGATGCTCTGTTTCACATGAATTGGTAGCCTATTCCAAAGATGCTGCATTCGCTGGGAGACAAATTTGTCCCTCTGGTATGTCCTATTTGTCACAGGCCATATTTAGGTCCCTGGAATGGGTAGCCCTAGTCTTGTTTGATTTATGGAGATATGCAGCAAGTTCATTAGGTTTGGGTCTGAGATTGCTCTGCAAGCCAGGCATAAAAAAGTCTATAAAATACAGAATATATTGAGAGGGACTTTAGTCGGTGTGTGCAAGGCACATGCTGGAGTCCCTTGATCAGCTTTGTTGGAAACCTCTGAAGTCTCTCCAATTGCTGCAGGTGCTTTGTACAGTACATGCCAGACAGGGAATTATACTCAATTATGGGCGGAACTAGTGTTGAGTATAGTGGGGTTATATCTTATTTGCTCTATCATCTCTGTGTCACTGCTGGACAGAGGCACAACAAACTAATGGGCACAGTATTTTTTCATATAAGGGGTGGCGTAAGCCAGAAAACTTTGGGCTAGGCTTATAAATGCCTTAGGGCAGATAGCTTAGTATAAACCTATGAACCTATAATCAAGTGTGCTAGGTAGAAAGCCTTCCTTATTACAGTAGACACATGGTGGTCAAAGTTAAGGTCATAGTCAACTTGTGATCCCACATCCCTTACCACTTAATGGGTGCTAAGGTGGTGGTGTTGATTTGATAGTGTGAAGGGACATTGTTTGCGCCGAAGAGAGTGATGATGCATTTCTTTGCATTCAGTTTGAGACTGTGACTAAGACACCCGTTGTTGGTCTGTGTAAGACCCTCTTGGAGTATACTGACATCATTTGGGGATTCAGTAATTGCACTCAGTTTGCAGTCATCCGCAAACTCTTGTCAGCCACAACTCCTTAGTTTTGACCTGAACTTCTGAGAAGCCCAGCACTGACCCCTGTGGCACCCCACTGGTGACAGATCTGGTTGATGTGGAGTCGCCCAATTTGAAAGTGTTCATCTGGTTAGTGAGCCAGTTGGCAACCCAGCTTACATACAATTTGCTGAGTTTATTGGTAATGCCTGAATGTGGGATTGTGTCAAAAGCCTTTGCCAAGTCAAGGTATGCTGTGTGCACAGATTTGCCCTTGTCAATGGCCCTGGTCACATTTTCAATTAAATCCACCAGATTTAACATGCAGGATCTGCCCTTGACAAAGCTGAATTGGGTAGGATCCTGGGTCGGGAGATCACCTATGTCTTTATTTATGAGGTCCATAATGATATGTTCCATGGCTTTACAGATGAGGCTGATCAGGCGTATGGGTGTGTAATTCCCTGGGTCTGTTGCTTGGCCACATTTGTGGAGGGGAGTAGCTGTTCTCCATTCCTCAGAAACAAAGCCTGTGGTTAGGCTGTGATTGAAAAGGGTACTTAATGTAGTTCACATCTTTTAGACTGTTTATAAGACAGCCTGGGATGCTGTCTGGTCCCATAGAGGCTGTGTTTTTTGCCTTGGACAAGGCTTTGATGACCTGATCTTCAGGTATGTAGGATGGGAGGGGAGTTTGGGGGAAGGTTTGTGAAGAGTTTGGAGGGGATAAGGGAGTGAAATTTTCACCAAACCTATCTACTAGCAGGATTGCTATCTCTATGGGGTCAGTGTGTGTAATACCGTTGATCACTAGTTCTGCACATGCTTGGGTCCTACCTTTTAGGCTACGTATGTAGCTGTAAAAGGCCTTATGGTTATTCTTGGCTGTGCTTGCTAAGTTTTTTTCTAAAAAGAGGCCATTAGAGGATTTGACAAGTTGCTTTATTTGCCTGTTGAGGCTGAGGAGGGTGCTTTTCCCTTATTGGAGCCTCACCTTTGTTTTCTTGGACAGCAAATTTTTGCATTTATTGCAAAGCTTGTTGAATGTTTATGTTCACCATGGTGATTTGTTTTTACTTGGGGCTCTGGCTTTGATTCTTTCTGGTACAGCTGAGTCTATACAACTTATGCAAGTGATTGTACAGGGTTTTAGTGTAAACTTCAGTGTAGTTACCACTTCCAGCTGGGGGTAGGGCTCAGAATGCATTTATACCTTCACCTGGGAGGGTATAGTTTGCCTTGGTGAAGTTTTTTAGTCTGATTTCACCCTTTACTTTTTTGACATAAAAAAACATAGTTAAAAGAATTAACTTTCAAATAGCAATCCCACAAAAGAAAAAATAAACAATTTCTCCACAGAAAATATATTATCAGTTAGTTTGCATTACTTTAAAGCTGACAGAAAAAAATGAGTACTCCATTTAAAAGTCCATTATAGTCTTGAGAACAACCATTAAAACACAACACTCCTAGGTTTCAAACTATCTTTCCTGAAGAGGAAAGTAGTAAAACATCAGTAAATATTAGAAAATGCAAGTTTTTTTCCCCAAAGGGAACTTATCTGCCCAGTAAAGTAAAGCAAAAGCTGACCGTTGATCTTCAAAATCCCCAGAGAAGTGTGGTGTCAGGAAAGTTCTGAAGGGCTTTGTGCCCAGACTTGTTGTCAGCTCATCTTGATCTGCTTGACAGTTTGGGCATGTGAAAGCTGCCCAAAATCTTTAAAAAGCTGTCTGGCTGTTGTATGTTTGGCAGGATATAATCCCATATCACTAAGGCTACTGCAGCAGTGATCATTATGAAGAACAGCAGCTGATGTTTTGAGCAGTCACACAACTGCTATTCCATCCTGCTTTTTCGAGATGGTGTCTTGACCTGCTGTACCTCTGCTCCTTTTCAAGTCATAGCTGTCTTGGTGAAAATGAATGTTCCTTCCTCTGTAATAGGATATGTGACAAAAAGTGGGCAAATCAGTTTATACCCTCTAGTCCCTTTGTTATTTTATTGTATAAGACTAATTCCCTTGGAAAATCAGAAACAGGACTTTTCATTTTACTGATTTTAGTAACTAAAACAGCAGTAATGCATGAGTGGAAGCAAGAAATGTGATCCACAACAGAAGGCATAACCAAGATAATGAAGTAGATGCAAGAAATGGAACATTAAATAACTGATCCAAAACGTAAACAAAATTTCAGAATAAGTTGATGAAGTGATTTCTTCAAATGGAAAAGAAGAAACAATTGTGGCTGTTAGCATGAGAGGTGATGTAAACATTTATCTTACTGCTAATTTGATAGAATGTTTATGTGTAGGGTACGGTATTATTTTGTAATGTGAGCTGAGGAGTAAGGGTTATGGAGATGGGTTATTAAGATATATTTAACAGGAAATTGTATGTTATTGTAAATGTGCAACTGATGATGATGCAGTATTTTTTATTTTGTGGATGTTGCTGTCCGGTACAGTTGAGTTAACAAAAAAAAAAAAAAAACACAGAAGTAACTAGTCCAGTCCAGTCTATTCAAATGATGGATCAGTGTCTGATAAAGAAAACAATTTTGTTGTATTTTATTTCAGTTTGTTTCTGGTTCCTAAAAAAGGACACCACTTCAACCAGTTTAACTTATTATATTCATATATGCAAAAATGTGTGGCTATTGAATTCTGAGGACCATAGTTGCCATCCTTTGTATAGAACTGCAAGAGGAACATGGGCTTTGTGGTACTTCAAAGTATTTCCCTTTCTCTGATGTACAGTAATCTTGGAGTTCATGTAAGTTGGCAGCAGGGGTGTGAAGGATTCAGCCCCTTAGTGTGAGGGCATAGGAGGGTAAAGTTTTAATAGTGTAAAAAGTGGATTTCATACTTATCTTTTTTTATTGAATTACATCCTGTTTTTCAGAATTGAAGCACATGCAGTTTTAGGTCTAGCAGTTGTAACAGGAAGCCTGCAAGCCGCTACTCAGCTTTCACTAATTTTGCAAAACATCCGCGGTTTGCTTAATATGTTTAACCCTGCCTGGTGCAAAATGTTTGATTTTTTTCTGATAAATCACTGAGGATTACAGTCTCAGTAATGCCAAATATTAGAGTTTTGTACTTCTTATGTATGCTGATGTAAAACCTGTTCTATTAACTTTTGAGTTACTTTAGTAATATTTAAAAATTGTCCCTAATTTTGGACCTTTGCCCCTGTTTTTTGACTTTGTTCTTGATTCATGAGCAAAGAAGTTGAGAGCTATACTGCAAACACATCACATCAGAATGTAACTCTGAAAACTTTTTTCCCTTTTGTGGACAGGACTGTTATATGGCTCCACTGGACATGGAAGATACATATCTTCCCATTTTAATGAAGCCTTTTCACAAACGAATGCCTGAGAATCCAGATATTTCAGTTTTCGGCTTTGCCACTTGGGCTATCTGAAAAGGTGTTTTTTGAGGATGGGCAGGAAATAACAGAAGTTTTCAGTCCATTCAGCTTCCAGGAAGTCTTTAATCAGAATAAACTTATGTGCTTCACAACATGCAAATTTCCTGCAATGAAAATGTACCACATAACATGTAAATTTCCTACAACTTGACCTTGACATTTAAAGCTATATACTGCATATGTTACATCCACCCCTTTTTAAGCTGCAAGACATTATGGCTAGTTATGAGTTTGCATACATACTGTTATATAGGGTCTATATTAGTTTGCTGAAAGTGTCTTTCAGCAAACACTTACTCATCGACCCCTATTCAGTGAAAATCGCTGCTGCGATTCACTTAATTTACCAAGGGCAACAAAATACTTCCCCCACAGCACAAAGGACAAACATCTCACTAAACTGAACCCACCCAAGTGATGGGCTTTGCCCTTACTATATATATACCAACTCCGAGATTGCACTACAGTGGAGAAAAGATCAAAGCTGTGTAGTTGGTCAACTACTTCTTTGCCCTTTGTAAATTCACTGACTTGCAGAAGTGATTTTTCACTGAATAGGGGTCGATGATTAGCGCTGAAATACAGTTTCAATGAACTAATATAGGCCTGTTATGTAGTGATAGTTGTAAACTGAACCTAAATCTATGCCACAAATTCATGGGCTATTTACATCAGTTTTTTGTTCACGTTCAGAGCTGTTTTTAGTAAGTGCAACTTTTCAGTCTTTAGAATCATGATGATCTCTTAAAGTGTTATGTATTTGTCTGGTGATTTTATTCAACTTGCCATGTATAGAATGCTTTATAGGACTGTTTGCTATAGGCTTCTGATCTTCCTTTTGGGATAGTTGTTGGTCTTCCACAGCTTTATTTGATGATGCAACTTTAGGAGTCTCTCTCTCTGCAACTCTGATGCTCCATGTGAGAAATACCACACTTTACATTCCTGAAAGAAATGAAAGAGACAAAAAAAAAAGAGAGAGAACAGCTGCAACAATGACACATTTCATGATGGAAAAATACTTGTCCTTTAAGAAGTAAATACAACTTCAGTAACATCAATTACTCTGATTATAAACCTACACTTTTGACATAGTATCTAATTTTTTTTTTACAGTTTGTAGAATAGTGTGGTTGTTGTACCTTTAAGAAGCATTTCAAGGTGAGCACGTGCATATAAATAGCAAGCATGTGCTAGCTTCAGTGCCATTTTGAGAGTGCAGCCAAAGAGTGAGCATGTATGAGTGCAATAGCTAGTATGATTATAAGTTTATCTGAGTTAAAGTTATTAAGCCTCAGTCCTGATGTGTTTGTACATAATAAAGCTGCTTGAACAGAACCCACAAAGACTCGTCTACATTATCCTGTCTGGATGAGCGACATGGTGTCAGATCCAGGATTCCAGAGACTGCTTTTTCAGAGCTAAGAGGTGCAGAGTTAACAGTGAAGGTAAACTAAGAGAAGCGAACATGAAAAAAGACCAGAAAAGAACCAAAGGTAATGAGAACTTGCACGAACAATTTATTTTATAAAAAAGAACGGAGCATTACAAGGGCACAAACCGCATTATTAAACAAGCGAGAGGCACAGAAGGTTTATTAATTAAATGAAATGTTTAAAATTAGGATATTTGATAAAACAATTATCAGAAAAGCACATAAGGGGTTTGGAATTACCTTGTAATTGCAAATCGAGCATGTTTAAAGCAAAATGGGCATGTTTAGAGTAAAATGAACACAAGAAAAGTATAATGGGCATGAAAAAAGATTTAACGAGCAAAACGAATATAAGGGCAAAAAGGGCACTTTAAACATAAATAAATCAAGGCGACTGCATTTTTTTGGCAAAGTACTGCATTTTGGCATAACTATTACTTCTCATTGTATTCAGGGCATAACTAAAGTTATTCAAAGTATCTCAAGTGTGTGAAAGTGCTTACAGTGTGTGCTTATTACTGTGCATTTATTCCGAAGAGTTTATTTGTGTGCAGTGTGCAACTGTTTCATGAAGTGCGGTCAAAATGCAGCCATTTTGAAAAGTTTCTTTTGCTGGGTGTGTCTGTTCACAAAGTGCCGCCATTACAGTGTGTTTCTTGTACTGTAAGGAGTTACTTGGCAAAGTACAGCCATTTTGGGAAAGTTTCAGTGTGCTGTGTACTGTTTGTTTGCAAAGTGCAGTTACTTTTATGTTTCTTACTCTGAGCTTCTACTGCCCAGTTCATTCACACAGTGCAGTTGTTTCGAAATGTTTCGTACAATGATAAGTGACTTTCACAGTTCAATGATTGCAAGAGTATTACAGTGCTTGAGAGACTTATTTTGTAAAGTTCAGTTATTCAGAGGCATGTTTTGCTGTTGGGCATAGTTACAAGTACTGGCAAAAATTTCTGGCATATGTATATGTGTGTATTTTCATGCACACATGCAAAAGCCTTCGCTGGTATGTATTAATATGGCAGACGGATTTCGAAAACCGTCACCATTGGTGTTTGATCAGAATATTACAGAAAACTGGGGAATATTTGAGCAAGACTACGGTATTTTATACAAGCAGCTTATTTTGATAAAGATGCATGCACCAGGGCATTCATTTTGATAAACCTAGCTGGGTCAGAGGCCATAGAAAGGGAGTGTTCATTTGTGTATGCGCCAGCAGTATATGAGGGAGAAGGTGAAAATAGTCATATTGTTGTACAGGTTGAATGAAGGGAAGACCCCGAGTGTTTGTAGTACAAGTTCAGGGAAATGTATAACCCCTCAGACAAATATTATATTAGAGAAGCATTTGTTTTACACAAGAGATCAAAAACCAGAGGAAAATTTTGCAGCTTACATTACTGACCTGAGAAACAAAGAATGCTAAAATGTGTCAGTTTGGAGACTTAAAAGATGAATTAATAAAGGGCAGGCTTGTGTGTGGTATTAATAGTGCTGCAGTGAAAAAGATTTTACTTTGTGACAGTGGTTTAACGCTGCGCAAAGCTATTGAGATTTATCAAATCCATGAAGTTACAGAAAGGCATACAAGTATGCTTGCAAGTGATAGGCATGGTTTCAGCAGGCTCCAGAGCAAATGTAGACAGCATGCAACACATGGCTAGCAGAAGCAGGTCTAAGCACATGGCAGCTGCAACTCCTGCATGTTTTCCTGGGAGACCCCGTAGTTTTCCAGCAAGTTCTAAGAAAAGGACATGCTCACAAGGGTGAGTCAGCAAAACCCAAATCCAGCGTTATTGTTAACTGTCACAATTGTGGTGCCAGTCATGAGTCTAAAAGAGAAAAATGCGTAGCATTTGGTCAGCAATGCCACAAGTGTAAAAAATAGAATAATTTTCAAATGTTTTGCAAATCAAGTAAAGCTCACACAATTATAAAGAAGGGTCACTCGAAAAAGCAAGTTGATCATATAGAGAGCAGTGATCCTACTTTCTACGTAGATGGTGTATCAGTAATTGGTGAAAAGGTTGATGCAGTAAATTTGTTGGCAAATAATGAAGTGCATACCTCTCAACCTGGAAACATCAAAAATCTGGACAAGGCCCATGAAAAATAGGTACAAATCTGTACACTGATTAACATCAAATTTGCATATGTAATTATGTAACCCCGCCCACTCCCGTCTAATTGTGGGATACCAACTTTCAAATGCAAACTGAAGAACAGACAACCAAAATATGGCACCAGTCTCTCCCTGCAGCCATTCCAATGCCCCATTACCTGTCTATTTTGCCCCATTTACCATAAATACTAATGTGTGCATATACTGCTTTACTCTACAATGATTATTTGGATTTTATTTTTTTACATTTTATAGCAAAATGCACAAACACTAAGACATATGCTAAACAAAGCTGCTAAAACAAAACAATACTGTCTCACAATGTAAATAGAATTGGCAATAAAACTGCTCTGCCATTGAAACACATTCATTGAAACAGTATTGAAACCCACACACCACATCCAAAGAAAATGCATTTGACCAGTGATGGATAAAGATTACCTAGTTTACAAATCATTGGCCCCTTGCACACAAAACAAGAAACATACATATGTTCTTTGATACACCTTCCTGACTTTAATTATATTCCTTGTATAATACAGCACACTTGTTAGAGAGCACATTTTAAACTTATTGTTTGAACATTTTTCCAATAAGCAATGAAACAAAATGCATGAACCAGTAATGATAAAACTACCCAATTCAAAACATTTCCATCTAAAACTCTACTTACACACACACACACACACACACACACACACACACACACACACACACACACACACACAGGTTAAAACACAGCAGCAGGCAGGTAAAAAGAAAACCAGACTAAGCTTGCAGGTCTGATAAATTAATTGCACAGTACACAGCACACTGGAAGCTAAATTAACTGCGCAGTGCACACTGAAAGCTTAATTAATTGCACAGTGCACACTGAAAGCTAAATTAATTACACACACACACCAAAGGTTAAAACACAGCAGCAGGAAAAAAGAAACCGACTAAGCTTGCTGCTCTGATTAATTGCACACTGAAAGCTAAATTAATTGTACACTGCCAAGCTTGCCTAGTAGTTGCAGCAGATAAACTGAAACACCCGATAAAACTGAAACGGCAAACGGGACTTACAAATGCATCTTGCAGATAACCTGAAATGAAGTAATTTAACATAAAAAATGAGATTTACAAATGCAGCTCAGCAAAAAAACAGAAACGCACAGACTTCTGATAAATTAATCGCACACTGAAAGCTTGCCCAGTAGTTAGGCAGATCAACACATACACACACCCCTTGCCCAGTAGTTAAGGAGATCAATGGTTGCAGTAGATAAACTGAAACGGCCCTAACAAAGGTTCATGCACTTATGAACAGCAAACACACCAGCAGGTAAACTGAAATGGGACTTGCAAATAACATAAAACCTGAAATGCACGGACTTTGGATAAATTAACTGCACACTGAAAGCTGCTGAAATGAGCAGATAAACTGAAATGGCACAGATAAAACTTGCATGCATACTTGCAGTAGTTAAAAAATAAAGAGAGAGAGATAAACTGAACAGCGTTACACATCTGAGCAGCAGATAAAACTTGTCTTGCACACTTGCCCAGCAGATAAATGAGCAGGTAAACTGCACAACACTTTGCCGTGCACGGACCTCTGATAAATGAACTGCACAGCGAAAGCTTACACACCAATGGTTAATGCCACAGACGTATAAATGCAGCAGATGAAACCTTCCAGCTCAGTAGATAAAATGTGAGCAGCAGATAAAACCTGCACCCTCTCTTGGCCAGTAGTTAAAAATAAAGAGAAACTGAACAAGTCAACAGTTACAGCTCAGCAGCAGATACATCATACAACATAAGGCTTGCACACTTGCCCAAAGAGAGAAACGAGGTGAGCAAGTAAATTGAAACGGCCCACAAAACAACAGATAATGCATATGAATATCTCAGCAGCAGATAAAGTTTTCCAAACACAGCTCAGCAGGAGATAAACTTGCACATGCACACTTTCCCAGTAGATAAACTGTAACGGGACTTACGAAGGTAAACAGTCCAGCTCAGCAGCAGCAACTTGCCCAGCTGCCGATAAAATAAAGAAAAACTGAAATGGCCTGAGACCCCTGAGTGCATGAACTTATGATAAATTAAATGCAGAGATACCTTACTAAAAGGATGCAAGTCCTAAACAATAGGTCTTGCATGGACCACCTCAAAGATTTACTATTATACTCGGTATCCTACAGAGTGCTTAGAGGTGACATGTCTGGCATACAAGGCATCATCTGACCTAATACGGATGGACCTACTAAACATAAGCAAGTCAAATGGCATCAGAAATACTCAGTCCAGGTATCTAAACTGAATGTTGTGGACTGTGTGGAGAGATGGATATATATCACACAGGCTACCACTGTTCCAGAACAGACTATCCATAAAAATAATACAAAGCTCATCCATCCATATTCAAATGCAACTTGGATCTAAGGATGGGTAATAGAAAATGTACTCCAGGATTGCCCCTCATGCCACTAATGGATAGAGGCAGTTCCTAAATGCTGCATCCCTTGCATGGGTCCCCTAAAATTATCTATGGTATGATCACAGTTACTCTCACTAGGGCTAATATACAATTGTCAGCCATGGGATAGGTAACACCAATCATAAAATGTTAATTCAATCACCAAAAGGGAATTGGATAAGCTTAAAATGTCCTCCAAGTGAACCTATGCTGTGGTAGTAAATAGTTATAAATATATTCTCCTTTTTAGATCACTAAGTGCCCCTCTCACCCCCCCGTCTTCAACAGTTTCCGGCGCCTATGGTCAAAGCAATAAGCTCTTCCATGGAAGCTTCTCAGGAATGGAACAGAGCAGTAGAATGAGTGAAAGGAAAGCTCTGCTGTACTGTTTGGAGAGTAAACTGATAAAAATGTACACCATCTTTGGATGGAATGCACATCCATTGATGTCTAAGATAAAAGCTGTTAGCACCTTAGCAGGTTTTTACTGTGAAGCTGATGTGTGTGTGTGTGTGTGCGTTTCTGTAAGTAGATGTTACACTCCTAGGGGCTTGTTTAACTCACTTGCTTAGACAGGTAGTGGGAACACTAGCATGGTTACTTCTAAATGTGCAGTGTTCATTTCACAGACAAGTTAATGAGCCACTAGTGAGCTTTTGTACAATGTGGGTCTTTCAAATCTCTGAAATTAATTTGGTTTTAGCACTGCTAGGACTTCTCAGTGAAGTTATAATAGACCTACGGTGATACTGAATCCTGCCACTCCTCTCCTCTAAAAATATCAAGACACAAACAATAGGAAGATAAAAGGTTTGTTTTCTGCCTGAATCTAACACTTCCAAAGGTTTAGGAAAACTGAGGGAAAAAGTCTGTTGCACAATCATAAATCAGTTTTTTACTAACTAGTAGAATACCGGCTGTAATTTCAGAATAAACTACACAGCAAGACAGGCGCCTAAGCCCCTCCCAATTTTTATAACTAATTTAACTTAGCAAGCCATTAGTCAGCATTGTACCCCATCCAACAAATTTCATGACACTAAAAACAAAAATATAATGCTTGTTTTGTGCCTCAATCTAGTATTTCAATAATTTAAAGAAGATGGAAAAGGTATGCATTTATTTGAATTTGTCAACCAGGGTTGAGCTCCTCTAATCTCTTTCTCGCTGAATGCTTAGGGACCTGTTTCTTACCTGAAGGCTGAGACTTGATGTGGGCAGATACGGCTGCCATTAGTGTTGCTGCCTGGTTCTTGCTGCTGTATTCCCGCTAGCAACCAGCTGGAAATAATGATGTGAGCTCCTTGAGCTCAATTCCGACTGGCTGGTAGCCCTGACGGTGCTGACGTCATCGCGCCCGTGGTGACGTCAGCTCCGACAGCGCGATTTTTAAAAAAAAATTAAAAAATCGGAAATGAAGGGGTGCCAATCGGGAATCGTGGCACCCCTTCATTTGGACCCCAAAACTCGGTAAATACCAAGTAATTCAGTATGGTTGGGAGGTATGATGAAGTGTTTTGTACTGTTCAGATGAATGGTAAATCCACCAAGCTTAAAGTAGACACTGGCTTAAAGTGTAATGTTATGTTAACAGACACACTTGCTAAGGTGAGAACTAATGAACAACTCAATGTGGCTAGTTGTGTGAAACTTGTTGCTTATGGTGGTGAAGAAATTCAGACCGAAGGCTCAGTAGTGCTTTCATGTTATTTGGCCAGGAACTGTTACAGCTTGATACTCTCTGTAGTCCGAAGACCTATACAGTCATTACTGGGTCTGAGAGACAGTTTGAGAATTAATTTGCTTTTTTTTACTAAAGTTCATCATATAAGCATATATCCTAGTTCCAGTTTTACTGAAGCCATTTTCTCAGAGTATGCTGATGTTTTCGATGACAAGTTGG
The DNA here is from genome assembly GCF_019279795.1 of Protopterus annectens. Taxonomy (NCBI): domain Eukaryota; kingdom Metazoa; phylum Chordata; order Ceratodontiformes; family Protopteridae; genus Protopterus; species Protopterus annectens. The sequence goes on along the minus strand of NC_056736.1, from coordinate 281,591,092 downwards.
GCAAACTTCCAGTTGTGTATTCTATGAAGGTAGACCCAGAGGTCAGTCCTGTGGTCAGACCAGGAAGAAAAGTTCTGATAGTTATGCAGAATAAAGTTAAAGCTCAGTTGGATAAAATGGTGCGGCAAGGTGTCATTTGTCCAATTACAGAACCAACTAAATAGGTGTTGTCTATGGTAGCAGCCCACAAAAAAGCTCAGACGAAATCAGAATATGTATTAACCCAAGAAATTTGAACAAAGCAATAAAGAGACAGCGTCATCCATTGCATACAGTCAAGGAAGTCATAGCCCTAATACCAAATGCCACTGTTTTTTCTGTCTTGGATGCAAAACGTTCATTTTGGAAAGTGATGCTTGATTGCAAATCCTCATTACTGACTACATTCAGTACCCCATTTGGCAGATATGGATTCCTCAGGATGCCATTTGGAATAAATTCTGCAAGTGAAGTGTGCAATGGAACAAATTTTTTCAGGTTATCCTTGTGCATAATAGTAGATTTATTGGTTGGAGGCAATGGTGAAGCAGAGCATGACAGAAACCTGAAAGTTCTAGACAGAACACGTGAAGTGAACTTAAAGCTCAATCCTCTGAAGTGCAAATTCAGATTACCAGAACTTATTTATGTAGGTTATTTATTTACTAGCACTGGCTTATGACCAGACCTGTCCAAGCAAGCAGCCATTCTTGAGATGCCAGCACCAGATACTGTTCAGGCTCTACAACGTTTTCTTGGTATGGTCATCTATTTAGGCAAGTTTATACCAGACTTCAGTGAGTTGACAGCACCTTTGAGAGAGCTGATGTGCAAAAATGTTATATGGTCTTGGTTGGAACAGCACCAGAAGGCATTTGAAGATCTTAAGCAGAAAATTGCCACTCCACCTACATTAAGATACTATGATGTCAATAAACGAACAACTCTCTCTTGTGATGCGTCAAAATTTGGTCTTGGTGCAGTTATTCTTGAACAAGGCATCTAGAACTCTTACCCAAACGGAAATGCAGTATACTCAAATTGAGAAAGAACCTTTGGCGATAGTATTTGCATGTTCAAAGTTTTATGACTATATCTATGCTCAAGCTATTCAGATTGAAACTGATCACCAACCTCTAGTTACTATTCTAAAGAAGCCTATGAATTCAGCTCCAGCGAGATTACAAAGAATGATGCTCAGATTGCAAAAGTACAACTTCAAAATGGTCTATACAAAAGGCAGATTTCTTTACCTGGTTGATACCATATCCAGATCACCCAGAAATACAATAGAACAGCTTCATGCAGAGAATTTTGACTTTGACATCCTAGAAGTGTGTAATTTTTCAACCATGAGGCTTGATGAGCTGAGAGATCATACAAAGACTGATCCTATTTTGCAAAAGCTCAATCACTACATTAATGTTGGATGGCTGTCAAAGCAATCTAGTGTACCTGAAGTGCAAACTTATTTTCCTTAGAGAGATGAGATGTTGATGGACGATGACATTATTTTCAAAGGTCCTAGAATTGTTCCTGCTTCCTTACAACATGACTATATCCATATTTTGCAACGTGGTCACCCAGGTTCCGAATCTACCAAAAGAAGGGCAAGAAAAGTATTTTGCCTTCTCTAGTAAAAGACATTGATAAAGTACTTTCTTCTTGTTTAGTATGCAATAGTACTAAATCGTATTTGCAAAAAGACCACTTCAGCTAAGACCTACCTTGGTCAACAGTAGCCACTGACATATTTGAGTAGAACAATCAGCATTACTTAGTGTTGGTAGACTCTTATTTGAACTGGTTTGAGATTGCTTTACTACCTAATCGAATGTCCACTGCTGTTATCACCAAGTTGAAATGTCATTTCTCAGTCCATGGTAGTCCACACAAAGTTATTTCTGACAATGGTAGCCAATTTACCAGTCAGTCGTTTCAGAAATTTTCAAAAGAATGGGACTTTGTAATTGTTACTAGTAGTCCAGAATACCCACAGTCAAATGGACTAGATGAACGTGCAGTACAGAGTGCAAAGCAATTACTTGAGAGGTCAAAGTGTGATAATACTGATATCTTTTTGTATTTACTTAAGCTCAGAAACATATCCCATGACGATATTCTTGGATCACCTACTCAGAGACTTCTATCTAGGCAACCAGAACAACATTGCCTATTAGTTCAATTTGTTGAAGCCTAAAGCTAAGAACAACAGAACAATTAGAGCCCAGTTATTCAGAAAGCGTTCTTTCCAGAAGTCCCGCTATGATAAATCGAGCAGATTTCTTTGTTCATTGAAAGAAGGAGAGACAGTGAGAATACAAACGGTGAAAGGTTTCGACCGGATTGGTCAAGTAACAGGTACATATACTGAGCCGAGATCCTACTTCATAGAACCTGAGAGTGTGGAGTACAAGAGAAATTGACTACTATTTCCTGTACCAAAATCGATATCACAGCATTGCTCCTGTGATGCAGACTGTAGATCTCCGAACAATCCAGACAAAGTTCCTGTTGCAGAACATGTCTTAACTTCTACTTCCACTCCTGATGATGTTCCTGAAGTTGAACATTCAGCAGAGACAGTCCCAGCTGCTAGACCTAATTCTAATTTCTATGTCACACAATTTGGTCGTATTTCTAGACCTATTGTGAAATACACAGCAACCTGGGCATAATTGTCTATATGTATTTAGTTCTGTATAATTGAATGACACAGAATTATTGGTATTGATTGCATGTCAATTAATGTTGTCAATATTACATGACTTAGTTCTCAAAGAGGGAGGATGTTGAATAGTGTGTGTGTTTTGTACCTTTAAGAAGCATTTCCAGGTCAGCAAGTTCATATAAATAGCAAGCACGTGCTAGCTTCAGTGCCATTTTGAGAGTGCAACCAGAGATTGAGCACGTATGAGCATATTAGCTAGTTTGTTTATAAGTTTATCTGAGTTAAAGTTATTAAGCCTCAAGCCCGATGTGTTTGTACATAAAGCTGCATGAACAGAACCCACAAAGACCTGTCTACTTTATCCTGACTGGGCGAGCGACACAGTTGATGAAAAGTCACCCACTATAACCAACTGTTTTGCCACTGACCATTAAACACTCTACAAATGATAACTGTTAATAACATTTCAGCACATAATTTGTGTATAATATGAGGAGCAATGTCTGATGTACAGTGTAAATTGATCATGCAAAAAAAAAAAACATTGCATGCATCAAATATCTTTGTAACTTTACACTGTCACATAGTGAATGTCATGGCTTATCACTGTGGACTAAACAGTCTCACTTCTCCTGCACAGCCATGTACCATGCACAAGCCTGCTGGAAGGATCGACATGCTATTGCTGTTTATGCAACAAACAATAGAGGTACTTGCACTGTTGCATTCGGTGACTGACTGTGGCAGTTGCACAACAGACTGATGCGTGACCATGTTATGCATAATGCAGCAGGATGTAAATATCCTGCATGCATCACCAAGCTCATACTGAAGGGTTTCCCCCAACTCACCCAGGCAGCAGAAACTGGCTTTTAGCAGGTATATTACTCACTCAGTGGTCATTCATGTCTGGGGCAGGGCAGTGTTAAAGTGCTCTTCAGCAGCTCTTTGTGGGTTACAGATTGGTGTCATTAGCCAAGGTTTGAGTGGGTAGTCTATGTCACCAGGAAAACAAAACAGGGAAGGGACACGCAACAAAAAGGGGAATTCCTCAATACTACTAATGCCACTATATAGACAAAGAAATAACTGTGGTTAACAATGTTGTAATAGTTTGCACTTACCACCTAAGAGGCAAATGAAGAATCCTACCAGAGGTAGTATAGTGAACTTGTATGCCACATGTGAGTATCATAGGGAAAGCCAGTATTCTGGGGTAATACTTTTGGGATGCATCCCCCACACATCACACACTGTCTGCCAGTTGATGGAATTGCACCCTTTCCTGTTGCGGTACCTTCCCCCCCAATGGTCCAGCTGGGTCCCCTCTAGCAACATGGATGCAATCTATTGCACCAGGCACCTCAGGAAAGCACCAAAAACAATTTGCATTTGAGTATGTTGCAATGTCCATTAATTCATTTTTAATAAGCTCTGTTAAGATGAAAGCACTCAACTGAATTAAATATTTACTGTGATTAGTACAAGTATTTTTTTTTTTAATTTTTTGGGTGACACTGGAGAATCGGGAGAACTTTTTGGTTAACTCAATAGAGCATGCCATTCTGTAGAAGACACTCATGATACTGACTCATTCCTGTGGTGACACCTGGAAATTAATATGCTCATCCACATATGTAATGCAGTATCCTTAAGGCAGAAGCCTGTGAGATGTCCAGCGTGTCACCAGTATCTCTGTCTTTCTGAATGGTCTCCGTGGCAAGTGTAGTGAGGGCTTGTTCATACCTTGGTATCCACAGGTATAAGAAGGTAATGCATTTCTCTATTTCCTGTTTGTGGGTCATAAAGCTCACCAATACCCTTATTATATCCCTGTGTACTGTAAATCTATTCAGTAACTCTTGTTCAGTAAATTTTATGTATTTATTATTTTATTTATTTAACATTTATTAACCAGGAAAGTCCAACTTGGAACAAAGCCAATTTTCAGCAGAGGCCCAGGGAGAAATGTTCCAGATGTATGTCTTTGTAACATGGGAGGAAACCGGAGCACCAGGAGGAAACCCACACGAATACAGGAAAGACCATACAGACTCCACACAGAAGACACCCCAGCTGAGAAATCAACCAGAGAACCTCTTGTGAGGCGACAATGCTACCCATGCACCACTGCACTGTCCAGTTCATGTGAGTTGTTCTTTGCCTGCACCACCTTCTCCTGGGCCTGAACGCACTGCTCAATACACTAGTTTTCAGTGAGACAGGCAAATCTAAGCAGGAAGTAGTCAGTCTTTGCCGCAAAACTGAACATCTTATCTGACTACAGAGTGAATGGAGGAGGTGCTACTTGCTTTTTGCAACCCCACTCCGTATCAGAAAGCAACTATGAATTGCAAAAGGCAGAGAGAGCATAATTTATATAAGTCACAGATTTTTCATACATTTCTCATTTGCATCTCATTACACCCTCAATTGCATAAGACATTCAGAATCACTTTGTAACTGTTGCATTTAAGTGCACCTTATGGCTCTTAATTGTTCCTTGCTTGCACTTGTGCTTGACCAGTGCAAATATCCGCTGCTCTTAAGCATAATTTATTTATTTAACATTTGTTTTACCAGGATAATCCGACTGGACAGCTAGTGTCCATTTCCAGCGAAGTCCTGGGGTGAAAAGCTCCAAGAAGTTACAGTGTGAATACATGGTTGTTAAAGAATAACAGTTAGTAGAATGCCGAAATTTTTAGAAGGCAAGACAGTTAAATGGAATAAAAGTAGTAGGATAACAAGTGGTAGAATGCTAACATATAAAAGGCAAAAACAGTTAAAGGCAATACAAGCTCATAGTACAGATATGTGATCACAGATCTTATAATACAATATATGTACATATGTTTCTCAGAGTAAGCACATATTTAGAATATTTACAAAATATACAATGCACATAGGTGGACCAAAATGGCAGTGGAAAGAATGCATCAGAGGCCTCAGAGGGTAACCTACTTACAGTGGGGTGAGGATTCGGGGGGGGGGTCATTGCAGTTGCAAAGGGGGTTGGCGTGAAGGTGTGATTTGAGGAGGTCTTTAAATGTGGATGTGCGATTTTGTAACCTGAGGTCAGGAGGGATGTTATTCCATGCTTTTGTGACCTCATGTGAGAGTAGATATTCTCCAGAGCTGTTTTTGCATGGCTTAACTTCAATCAGGGCTTTGTTACTGGATCATAGTTCCCTGTTAGAGTTGTAGAAATTTAAAATGCCATTTAGGGCAGGGGTTTTTCTCATGATGGTATAGAATTTGATAATCATTATGAGAACCACCTAAAGTATCATTTTAGAGCTTCAGAATATTAAGATGAGGTTTTTCCACTTTATGGAAACTGCCAGCATCACAAAGAGTATGCAACTCTCTCTCGACTGATAGAGATGTTAACATTTCAGAAATCTAAAACATCAGACTTCGGTCAAAAAAATTAAAGCATTTCATTGCCTGTTAAAAGGTCCAAGGACTATAACTGTGATCTTTGGATCAACAAGACTTTACATTTGGTTAAGGTGAATGTATAATAATTTTGTGTGTGGAGTTTCTTGTAGCATTCCCCCTACCCTTAGGTAAAATGATCATGGAGTTAGTGTACAGTGTTGGGGATCACATCTCTTGTGGCTACAGGAAGGCTTCAGAACACTTACACATATAATAGTGAGTCCTGAAATTCCCTGTTCTTGTTGCATTCACATTTTAATGGTCAGAATATCAGTACTTGCAGTATCTGGGCTCATACTTGTGGTAAGTAGCCAAAATTAGTTTTATATTCCTTTATAGAGTAGACCTGGTCATCAATATCATGGGCGACCGGTGTTCCACACCAGAGGTCAATTCCTCATTGGTCAGATCCGACCACAAGCTAATCACCCTAGACATCCACATCCCACTCCCACTCCCCATTAGGGAAACAACCGTAAAAAATTTCTCCAAAGCCAACTTCACGCTTCTTAAGACAAAAGTGGCAAACTTCACGTCATTCATGCAGATGGACAATAGAGATACGACTGCTGACTCCTACACAAATGTACTTTATAAGCACTTACACAAGTGCATGGATCGTGCTATCCCTAACAGAGCCAAGATGCTATCCTCCAAAAAAAGGAAGCCAATCTGGTGGTCTTCTGCCATAAAGAAACTCTACAACAGAAGAAAGAAACTGTTGCAAAAAAGAGTAAAATCCCATGATTGGAGGAACTCCCTGGTCAGCCTCAGTAGGAAGCTGAGATCCCTCATAAAATCCTCCAAAACTAGTTATGAAAACAAAATCGCCACTGATACTAAAGACAACCACAAATCATTCTATAGCTATGTCAAGAATCACAATGGTAACACTCAGATCTGCTCTGAGTTACAGCACAATGGCACTAAATATACAGAACCAACTGATATGCCAACATCCTGGCATATAGGTTCAGTGCTAACTTTACCCCCCTCTCACCCCTAAAGGGCCCATCTCTATACTGGAAGAATGCAAAGTTCCTGTAATCACAGCTGCACAGGTAAAAACCTCACTCTCCAAAGCCAAGAACACAGCATCCATGGGACCTAACATCCCAGGCTGCCTTCTACACGAACTACAGAGTGAACTGGCACCCCACCTAAGTACCATGTTCAGTCATAGCCTCACCTCAGGCTTTGTGCCCATTGAGTGCCTCACCACGATGGTTATCCCACTCCACAAAGGGGGAGCCAAAACAGACCCATTAGCCTGACGAGCTTGGTCTGCAAGGCCATGGAACGTATCATCATGGAACTCATAAACAACGACATTGGAGCACTCCAAATTCTGGACCCCACACAGTTTGGGTTTGTAAAAGGCAGATCATGTCTCCTAAACCTGATAGACTTCTTTGAAGCAGTCACCAAAGCCGTAGACAAGGGTAAGGTGGTTCACACAGCATATCTAGAACTCGCCAAGGCGTTCAACACCATCCCCCACTCTGGAATTATAGATAAACTTACTAAACTAGGTATAAATCCCTATGTCACAAGATGGGTTGCCAACTGGCTTACTGACAGAACCCACACTGTGAAAGTAGCAGACTTCAAATCAGACTTCAGACCAGTGACAAGTGGAGTACCATAGGGTTCAGTCCTGGGTCCTCTCCTGTTTAGTATCTACTTCTCTGAAGTACAGGCTAACACAGAAGGTCTTTGGCTAACTAAGTTTGCAGATGACTGCAAACTAGGAGAATCAAAACTCCTAATGATGTGGACATCCTACCAAAGGACCTCACTGAGAAAGATGCCTGGTGTCAAAGCCATGGCCTCAAGCTCAGTGTCAAAAAGTGCATTGTCATCCCCTTTGGTAAAAACTCTGTACCCATGAACTACCGCATAGGCGGTAGTCTACTTAACACTGAAAGTGTGATAAGAGACCTTGGGACACAGGTAGACAGTCGTCTCTCCTTTGATAATCACATTGTCACAGTGGTCAGGAAATCCTTCTACGTGGCACACCTCATCACAGAAGGTTTCTCATCCAGAAAAAAAGAGGTCATTGTTCCCCTCTACTCATCACTCATTAGACCCATTATAGAGTACAATGCCCTTTTTTGTATGTACCTCACAAGACATCTACAACAACTGGAAAAGGCCGCAGGAATACCTCACAAAGAGGATTACTGGCCTCAAACAGATGCCCTATGCAGACAGTCTCAAAAAACTCCAGCTTTACTCCGTCGCATATCGCCTACTCAGAGGCAATCTCTGCCTAACATACAAAGCTATGTCAAACCCAGAGCTGCTGGACATGCTCCACTTAAAGAAATCCCAATCCCTCTGAGCTACATGCTCTAGGGACCTAAACCTTGTCACTACAATAAACAGAACATGCTGGAGGGATAGATTCCTGTCTCAGAGACTTCCCATACTGTAGAACAGACTGCCTATCTATGTTAAACAGAACTCCTCATTAGCACTCTTCAAGAAAAATCTTGATGATTGGGTGGGAAATAGGAAATTCACCCCGGGGATCACTTCTGTGGCTCTGCTTAACAGGGGCACAGGAAAATAATTTTTTTGGGTGGGTAAAGCCAGGGTACCTTTTTGGCTAGGCTTGTATAGGCCCTGGGGCCAATAGCCTAATACCTACCTATGAACTAGAGAGTTTTGAAAAACAGAGCAAGAAAATGAGACATCTGAAATAATCTGGAAGGCACTGATGAAGATAACTGAAATGAATGTCTGTTACTGTATTGTTAAATATAATATTTCTTCATTTTGTTCTTCTATTATGTTTAGTGGTTCTTAATTGTGGTAGACTGAGAGGTCTGTATGCAGTTAATTATGTAATAGAATACCTTTCAAAATCTTAGAGCAAGAAATCTAGACAAAGCTATGAATAATGGGGGGGGGGAGGGGGGCAAAGGCCCCAAAATAGATACAGCTTTTAAGTACCACTCTTATAAACGTAAAAAGTTAATAGAATAACAGGTTTTACATTAGCATGAATTTTCTGCAGGGTATGAAGTCTGAATCTCGAACATCTGTTATTATTTTTTTAATTCAGTCCTCAATAATATGCTAATGAATTGCCAAAAAGCACAATTTATTAGAAACAGACCAAAAATGTGAGGTAAAAATCTGTACATTCTGTGAAAATCTGTGCAGTTGAGAGGTATGATAGAGAAAACATTCATTCACTGTGTTGTATAGGTTCATAGGTAGATACTAGGCTATCTGCCGTAGGGCATTTATAAGCCTAGCCAGAGTGTATTTGGCTTCCGCCTCCCTATTAGATTAGCCTACTGTGCCTCTGTAAAGTTGGTCACAGAAGGTACCCTTTTAAGATTAGTTTACTGTGCCTCTGTCTAGCAGGGACACAGGAGAGATCCCAGGGGTGAATTTGCGATTTCCCATCCACGTGTCCAAATTTCGCTTGAAGAGGGTCAGCAAGGGGCTATGTCTAACATGAATTGGGATTCTATTCCAGAGTGAGGGGAGCCTCTGGGAAATGAATCTGTCCCTCCAGCATGTCCTATTTATTTTTGTGCTGAGGTTTAGGTCCCTGGAGCGTGTAGCTCTAAGGGACTTGGATTTTTTGAGGTGGAGCATGTCCATTAATTCTGGGTTTGACATGGCTTTGTACGTCAGGCATAGATCGCCTCTGAGTAGGCGGTAAGCAACTGAGTAGAGCTGGAGTTTCTTTAGTTGAGCTGCATAGGACATCTATTTGTAGCCCTTGGTGAGGTACTTTTGGGGTCTCTCTAGTTGCTGCAGGTGTCTGGTAAGGTACATCCCAAAAGGAGCATTGTATTCAATTATGGGCCTGATGAGTGACGAGTAGAGGGGGCATAATGACCTCTCTTGATCTAGATGCGAACCCTTTCGTGATAAGGTGGGCTATATAGAAGGTCTTTCTAACCACTTTGGCAACGTGATTATCAAAGGAGAGATTACGATCTACATTGGTCCCCAAATCTCTAATTACTTCTTCCATACGTAATGGATTACCACCTATGTGGTAATTTGTGGGCACCTTGTTTTTCCCAAAGGGGATGACTATGCACTTTTTAGCATTTAGCTTGAGGCCGTGGTTCTGGCACCAAGCATCCGTCTCTGTGAGACCCTTCTGGAGGATGCTTGTGTCAGCTGGAGATTCGATTAAGGCCCCCAGTTTGCAGTCATCTGCGAACTTTGTCAGCCATAATCCCCCTGTGTTAGCCTGAACCTCAGAGAAGTATATACTGAACAAGAGAGGTCCCAGAACTGAGCCCTGTGGGACGCCACTTGTAACTGGTTTGGATTCGGACATGGCACCTGTGATTCTGACCATGTGGGTTCTATCTCTGAGCCAGTTTGTAACCCATCTTGTGATATAGGGGTTGATATTTAAGCTGGTAAGCTTATTTATGATGCCCGAGTGGGGTATTGTGTCGAAGGCTTTTCCGAGGTCCAGGTAGGCTGTGTGGACTACCTTGCCCTCATCTATGGCTTTGGTAACTGTTTCAAAGAAATCAACTAGGTTTAAGAGGCAAGATCTGCCCTTAACAAAGCCGAATTGGGTAGGGTCCAGTGTCTGGAGGCTCCCAATGTCTTTGAGTTCCACGATAATACGCTCCATAGCTTTACAGACCAGACTAGTCAGGCTTACGGGGCGATAGTTACCGGGGTCCATTGTGGCACCACCTCTGTGGAGTGGGACCACTGTAGCTGTACGCCATTCTTTGGGTACATATCCTGTAGTAAGGCTACACCTCTGTGGAGTGGGACCACTGTAGCTGTACGCCATTCTTTGGGTACATATCCTGTAGTAAGGCTAAGTTTGAACAGTGACTTACTGTGAGGGTTCAGTTCTTCTTGGAGCTCGTGTAAGACACAGCCTGGGACACTGTCCGGTCCCATATATCTGTGTTTTATGCTTTGGAGAGGGCAGCTTTCACCTGTGCATCTGTGATGTCAGGGAGGTTACATTCAGTTGGGATAGGCGTTTGCTCCTTTGGGGGGGGGGAAGGGGGGGGGAGTTTGTGATGAATCTGTCTGCCAGGATGTTGGCTATGTCTGTAGATTCGGTATATTTTGTACTGTTATGCAACAATTCAGAGCATATCTGGGAGTTTCCGCCCATGTTTCTGACATAACTAAAGAAGGCCTTGTGAATATCTTTAGTGTCTAGGGCAATTTTTCTTTCGAAACTGGCCTTTGATGATTTTATGAGGGATCGAAGATTCTTGCTAATACTGATCAGAGATGCCTTCCCTTTTTGGGATTTTGCTCTGTCATGTAGTAGCTTCCTCCTTCTGTTGTATAGCTTATTTATGGCCGGGGTCCACCAGACCGGTCTCCTGTTTTTGGAGGAGTGAGTCTTGGTTTTATTTGGGAAGGCACGATCCATGCATTCCTGCAGGTGCTCATAGAATGCATTTGTAAAGGATTCTGTGGATTGGGCTGTATTATCCACTGGCCCTGGGGCTTTGAAGGATTCCACCTCAGTCTTGAGAAGTGCAAAGTTGGCTTTGGAGAAATTCTTTACAGTGATTTCCTTGGCTGGGGGTGGGGATGGGATATGGATGTCCAGAGAAATTTGTTTATGGTCTGATCTTACCAATGAGGGGTTTACCTCTGGTGTGGAACATAGAGTCCCCATGTTGGTGATGACCAGGTCCAATATGTTGTTCCCTCTTGTGGGAGTGGTGACCAGTTGTTCCATTGCATTAGTGTTTATAAATTCAAGGAACCATTGGGCGAGGGTGTTTGAGCTTGAGTAGTTTTTCCAGTCAATGTTTGGGTAGTTGAAGTCACCCAATAACATAGTGTTTGGAGAGACCTTCATATTCTCCAGTGTTCTCAGGAATGCCAAGTGGGGTTCCTGTAATAGGGAAGGGTGTTCTGTAGCAGGCTACAAACTGAAAGGCAGTTTTGCCTGCTGTTAGTTGCACATGGATGGTTTCCAATGCTTCATGCAGTGCCACTAACCTGGAGGTGTAGGTATCTTTGATGAATATAGATACTCCCCCTCCTATTGTGCTTCGGTCCGAGTTTTGGGGCCGAAACGCATGGTATGAGTTATAACCTGGTAGTGCTGGGGTGCTCTCAGGAGTCTTGAACCAGGTTTCTGTTACTGTACAGACATCGATTTTCTCCATACTGAGGAGAGTCTCGAGTGCGTGCATCTTGAGGTTTAGACTTCTGGCATTGAGCAGCATTACCTTTAGTTTTTTTATCTTTGGGTTGTCTATGGAGGTGGGTTTGTCCTTTGAGCCTTGCCTAAAAAAGGCACTATGGGGGTGGCAAGAGCCTTGGCCAGTATACGAAAGCCTAAGGGTGACAGGTGCAAGCCATCCCTAGCGAAGCAACGTGGCTTGTCGAGCATGTCATCCCCAGGCTGACAGACACTGGATCCCCTTTGAATGACACCAATACTTTAGCCAATTGTTGAAACTGATCATTTTGTCTTTATACTGTGGCATCATTCTTGGTGAGGGCAAGATGCTACTCAAGTTCAGGGACATACCAGCCTGGGCTACATGGTCAGAGAGCTCCTCTGTCTCTTTTCATGTAGTCCAGGGAGGTACGTCTCAGGTCATTCACACCAGCATGGACAATGACGGAGTCATACTTGTACTTGCTTTGGAGTGACCTGAGTGCTTGCGTTATGTGGTGGATCCTGGCACCCGACAGTCAGCTTACAGTGACCTTCTCCTTGTTCACTCTGGTGAGTGGGACGTCAGTGTGCCGGACAATAGAGTCCCCTATAACAAGTGTATTTGGTGTGTTGTTTGGCCTTATGGGCTGTGACTGTGAGGCACACTGATTTTGTGAGATATGTGATTTGTGGGTATTGTTGAGGGGTGGCTGTTGCTTGGATATCTGCTTAGGAGGTCTTTGCTGTTTAGGCAGATTTTTATTTAGAGCCTCCGAGTATGTTTTTGTGTGTTTGTGTTGGGTATGCAGATGCAATAGGTCTGTGTGAGACTGGATTTGTGGTGTGGGTGGTTACCTTTTCCTCCTGACTGACTGTGCCAGTCTTGGGTTGAGAGAGCTCTGCCTCCAGTTTGGCTGTGTAACTGCATCTCTCACATGTATTAGAGTTTGTTGGAAGGAGGAGAGGGTTGTCTGTGTACATAAGGCAATTGTAACATTGCCTCAAAATTTCCAGATTCACCAGCTGGACTGGAGAGTAACCTTGAAACTGACCCTTGGACATACCAGATTAGAATAGGGAACTGTTTTTTTTTACTGATCAGATTAGGGAAGGGAACTGATTTTTCACTTGACCAGGAAGGACCAATCGGGAGTCTAATACTTATGAGAAGTCAAGGAGGGTGTTGTGCTTTAGTTAGTTAGTGTTTCCTTATAAGAACTGAGCAAGTGCAGGGCTTTAGAAAGAGAATAGAGTGATTACTTTGAGAGTTTGAACAGTTCTAAGGGAAAAAGTGAAGAGCAGACTTTGTAGAGCCTGGAATACTTTAAACCTGTTTAGGCGGCGCTGCTCGACGTTGCTCAGTGCGCAAAACACCACAGAAAGAGTTGTAGGGTTTTAAGAGAGAGAGAGAGATCAAGGAGTTTAGAATTGACCCAAAATGGCCAATAAAATTACAGCTTCTAGGTAGTAACCACTCCTCCAGGGACAGGCAGGCTGTTCAGTGTTAACCACTCCCACTGGTAAACACAGAGACTTCCCTTTAGCCCAAGCAAGCACTGGCCTTCTAGAAACTTCCAAATAGTTCAGAACAGCAAATCTGTAACTGAACTTTCTTAACTTTCAGAAAGTGGGGAAAAAAGCAAGATTTTTTTTTCTTTTTGTTGTAGTTTAAAGGTAGCAGAGATACACAAGCAGCAAAATAATCACAACAGTGCAATAAATGACCCCACACTTGAGTGCTAGGCCAAAATCAGGTAAAATGCAGTTTTTAGAGAAAAAAACGATTTTAAATTAAGTGCAACACAGGAAATGCAGTAAACAGGCTCTAGATGTGTTCCAAGTACTGTTACTGTTACAGATATAAACTTTAGCAAGCCGGAAAATGCCAAAAGTAGGCGGCAAAGCAGTAAAACTTAACAAAAAATCAGAAGAAAATACTTAAAATCACAAAAGTGGCTCCTTTTCTTCTCTCAGCGTTTTCTCCTCTTGGTAGGTGCTTCAGCAACAACTAGCAAGCCTGAAAAGACGCCAAAACCATGAGGCAGCCTGGTTTTAAGAGAGAGAGATTAAGAAGTTTAGAATTGACCCAAAATGGCCAATAAAATTACAGCTTCTAGGTAGCAACCACTCCTCCAGGGACAGGCAGGCTGTTCAGTGTTAACCACTCCCACTGGTGAACACAGAGACTTCCCTTTAGCCTAAGCAAGCACTGGCCTTCTAGAAACTTCCAAATAGTTCAGAATAGCAAATCTGTAACTGAATTTTCTTAACTTTCAGAAAGTGGGAAAAAAGCAAGATTTTTTTTTCTTTTTGTTGTAGTTTAAAGGTAGCAGAGATACACAAGCAGCAAAATAATCACAACAGTGCAATAAATGACCCCACACTTCAGTGCTAGGCCAAAATCAGGTAAAATGCAGTTTTTACAGACAAAATAAAATCAATTTTAAATGTGCAACACAGGAAATGCAGTAAACAGGCTCTAGATGTGTTCCAAGTACTGTTACAGATATAAACTTTAGCAAACCGGAAAATGCCAAAAAGTAGGTGGCAAAGCAGTAAAACTTAACAAATAATCAGAAGAAAATACTTAAAATCACAAAAGTGGCTCCTTTTCTTCTCTCAGTGTCTTCTCCTCTTTGTAGGTGCTTCAGCAACAACTAGCAAGCCTGAAAAGACGCCAAAACCATGAGGCAGCCTGGTTTTAAGAGAGAGAGATCAAGCAGTTTAGAATTGACCCAAAATGGCCAATAAAACTACAGCTTCTAGGTAGTAACCACTCCTCCAGGGACAGGCAGGCTGTTCAGTGTTAACCACTCTCACCGGTGAACACAGAGACTTCCCTTTAGCCCAAGCAAGCACTGGCCTTCTAGAAACTTCCAAATAGTTCAGAACAGCAAATCTGTAACTAAACTTTCTTAACTTTCAGAAAGTGGGAAAAAAAGCAAGATTTTTTTTTTCTTTTTGTTGTAGTTTAAAGGTAGCAGAGATACACAAGCAGCAAAATAATCACAACAGTGCAATAAATGACCCCACACTTGAGTGTTAGGCCAGAATCAGGTAAAATGCAGTTTTTAGAGAAAAAAACGATTTTAAATTAAGTGCAACACAGGAAATGCAGTAAACAGGCTCTAGATGTGTTCCAAGTACTGTTGCAGATATAAACATTAGCAAACCGGAAAATGCCAAAAAGTAGGCAGCAAAGCAGTAAAACTTAACAAAAAATCAGAAGAAAATACTTAAAATCACAAAAGTGGCTCCTTTTCTTCTCTCAGCGTTTTCTCCTTTTGGTAGGTGCTTCAGCAACAACTAGCAAGCCTGAAAAGACGCCATAACCACGAGGCAGCCAGGTTTTAAGAGAGAGAGATCAAGGAGTTTAGAATTGACCCAAAATGGCCAATAAAACTACAGCTTCTAGGTAGTAACCGCTCCTCCAGGGACAGGCAGGCTGTTCAGTGTTAACCACTCCCACTGGTGAACACAGAGACTTCCCTTTAGCCCAAGCAGGCACTTTCCTTCTAGAAACTTCCAAACAGTTCAGAACAGCAAATCTGTAACCAAACTTTCTTAACTTCCAGAAAGTGGGAAAAAAGCAAGATTTTTTTGTTTTTTTTTTTCTTTTGGTTGTAGTTTAAAGGTAGCAGAGTTACACAAGCAGCAAAATAATCACAGCAGTGCAATAAATGACCCCACACTTGAGTGCTAGGCCAAAATCAGGTAAAATGCAGTTTTTAGAGAAAAAAAAACTATTTTAAATTAAGTGCAACACAGGAAATGCTGTAAGCAGGCTCTAGATGTGTTCCAAGTACTGTTACTGTTACAGATATAAACTTTAGCAAGCCGGAAAATGCCAAAAAGTAGGCGGCAAAGCAGTAAAACTTAACAAAAAAATCAGAAGAAAATACTTAAAATCACAAAAGTGGCTCCTTTTCTTCTCTCAGCGTTTTCTCCTCTTGGTAGATGCTTCAGCAACAACTAGCAAGCCTGAAAAGATTTATAAGTAAACAACATCCCTTGTCATTTTACTGCATGTCAGTTCATTAAATTAAATTTGAGTAATTTTTAATGTATAAAGAACTTGTGAGGTACTGGAAATAAACTCAAACTGATTCTTCTAGGGCTTGATTTAAATGATGTGTGGAGCATGTCCTTACAGTTGTTAGGCTTGCTTGTTCCTAGAAACATTCATACCATTTTATGTTCTAGTAATAAGGATGATTGCAAGGGTGTAGCTTAGTTCTTTTAAGACATTTTATCTTGCTTGAGGAGTTATAGCAGGTAGAACGTTTTTTTTTACTGTTTCTTTCTAGTATTGTAAACATGTCAGCTGGTTTCTATCCTAAAGAGTTGTAAGGATGCACAGCACAGTGTTTTCCCAGTTTTTGTAAACGTGGAAAATTAATTTTATCATATTTGCTAGTCAGAACTGGGCCATTATTACAGCCGAGTGACGTCTCGAGGCGTTTCTGCAGTTACCTCCTACTGCTCCTCTAGGTGTCAAATATTGCCTGTTCAAATTTGCATTAATAATTCCAAAACCATGCTACATACAAGGTATCAGAATATTTTATCTTGAAGCATACATGTTGGCAAACACAATATGCCCTCGGGCAGATAGCCTAGTATGAACCTATGAACCTATTGATATATGACCTCTGTCAGTGACTATTTGTTAGTACTGTAAGTTGATAACTTAATTTTTTAAAGGCTGAAGCCACACCCACTGGGAGGTAAAGGTACACACTCAAAACAGCTCTCCTGGAGGGAATTAGTTAACTACTTGCACAATTTTCCTGCATTGATTGCTTTTAGAGAATGGGCAGGGTATTAGTCTACAGATAATGCCTGCTGAAAAATTAGTCTACCGCTTCACGTTAGCATATCAAGCTGCTGTGGAGCTTGGACTGAAAGAAAACTACGGCCGCCATTATTTTACTCTGGCTTAGCAGCACGTTTACTGTTTAGTGAGTGTAAAAGAAAAAAAGAAAATAAAATCGTGTGTGTATGTGTTTGTGTGCGAGAGTATCTGAGAGTGAGAGAGATCGCTCGAGCTAGCTATTATTTTACACTCACTAAGCAGAGCTTTTGATATTTAGCCAGTGTAAAATAATAAATGAGAGAGAAAAAAGTGACTGCATATGTGTTTCTGTCTGCGTGTGTGACTGAATGAATGCATGTATAAAAGCAGAAGACACTGTGTGTGTGTTTGTGTGTGAGAGAGAAAGTGAAGAGTGAGAGTGAAGCGAGAGAGATTCTTGGCAGCAGTCAAGAAGTTTACATAACCTCTGAAGCTCAACATATCTGGATAAGCCTAAAATAAATGGGGACAAAGACTCAAAATAGGAACATATTTTAAATGTTGCTGGTACACAATCACAAGGTTACTTGAATATTAAGATTTGTGTTAGCATGCATTTTCTGAAGCAGAGGTGTGTGTGTAAGTGAGTGAGCTCGACCACTGGCAGCAGCAGCGTAAAGAGGTTTGCATACTTCTGGACCTTTCAGATGAAATCTGGATAAAGCCTAAAATAAAGGGGGAAACAAAGGTTCAAAAATAGGAACAGATTCTAATTATTGCTCTTATAAAATTACAGACTTGCTTAATTAAACGGATTTATGTTAGCATGAATTTTCTGAAGGGAAGAAAAGTCTGAAACTGAAACATATGTCATTATTTAGTAACTTCAATCTCCAACGACTGGCAACAAACCAAACATTTTAGGAATAAGGGACCAAAAAAATTAAGTAAATACCTGGATATTTTTTTAAGTGTTATATTTTGGATGTAAAATGCTTCCTCCAACACCATTAACATATATTAAAGCAAGTTTGAAACATTAGGTGGAGCAACTATTTTACATCAAAAATATATAAAAATAATATAGTAATAAAATAAATAAGTAAGGAAAACACAGTAGTTTTACAAATAGCCCATTCTCTAAGCTTAATAATGCCCTCTAGGGTGTGTGTTATTGTGGAAATAATGCCCTTCCAGGGGTGTAGAGACCCTCTGCCGCGGGCTTCAGAGCACCCCTGGGCAGGTGTTAATTTCCACAATAATACACACCCTGTTGGACATTATTGCTTGTTTATGGCATTTTCATATTACAGTATATGCTCCTCTAATAGTTAGTATAAGCACTCCCCTTTTCCTTTGTCCCTGATATTCTTCTGAATATCCATCCTGAAATCCTTAATTTATCAAATTTCCTTGCCCAGTTCTAGTATATGCTTATTTTCTTAACTGTTACACATATGGCATTAATTGAGAAGACGGCAAATAAAAAATCCTGTTTGCCAAAAAAAAATGAAATTTAGAGGATGCAGTCACTCATGCATTTTAGATGCACTAGTTGATGTAATTCTGTGTGAATAACTTGCTGAGCAAGTTAATTATGAAGTATCATTACATTAGAATTTTATTTAAAGTAGTCAGGTTAGTCCCTTTACCCACAACCCTCCCCACCTCCAATTTCCATCCCAACACTTTCCATTTATTGAGAACTTTTATCAGAAGTCATTGTTTTTTTTTTTAAGTGATTCTGGTTTTCATTCTGGATAGCAAGCTATAAAAACCTTTCACTGGAAAGAAATGAGGAGCAAGAGAGCCACTGTTTATATATGGTCAGTAAGGGAAACCCCAGACAGCAGTATTAAGAGCTTACCATAGATACACTGTCATCTAATATTGAATGTGTATTATATGTTGACTTAAATAATATCCAAGATCTGCTGTTTTTAGCATTTTCTTTTTCTGTTAGTTTGCTGTATTAATGAAGACGTTCTTTAATTCACTTTTGTATAACATTCTTGTATACCTGTTTATTTCTTGATGAAAGAGAGAGTATTCCTTAAAGATTAATGCTGACATTTGTTTTTGTTGACTGAGCAGACTTGTCCAACGTAAGCTTCAGATACTGTGCGTCATGTTTTATTCACTTATTTTGCTGTTTACCTTCACCTCACTGATAGATATTTTAAAGGATGTAATGGAAAAACTGTCCAACAGGATCTTCAGGTAATTTATCCATTTATTTTGTGCTACCATTGTTGATTCTAGGTGTATGTAATGTCTCATCCTTTTCAATAAAGAAATAGTATTTGCATTTTTGTCTGCGTTGATATATACATAATAAATTTGAAAGCATTTTCCCTGTTGTACAGAATCCAAACAGACAAATTAATAGTCAGAAACTAAGAACTCAAATGGCTTTAAATGAATGACTATACATTTTTTTTGCGTAAATTTATGTAATCTGTATTTAAAGTAATTGATTATCTTGCTGTTCTTTATACCATCTGATAAGGTATATATTCACTGCTTTTTGTTTAAACCAAGATGATTTCCTCTTGATTTGGTATAATTCTCTAATAAGTCTGTTTGTCTGGCCTAGAGACCATTGTTATTTGATGCATTCATAAGTTGTTTTTTCTTCCCCTCTGTTATATGTGCATTAAAGCAGCTGTCAGTGATTGTGCTCAACCCTTCCTTCATTACTCAGCATCTCAACTAAATTTGATATAAGGCTGGATTCATTAACACCTACACAAAGTGTACACCATTCTGAGTGAATAGAAAATGCAAGTGTAACTCCTACCTTCTTTCTCCTAATTTTAGTTTTCCTACTGATTTGCTTGTGGTATTAAATATGGAGAGGGATTAATAAAGGTTACCAAGATGTATAGACTACATCTATACTTAGTGAAATCTTTGAGTGAATAGACAGCTCAAAAATGAGGTAAGGATGTTTCTGAATACAGGTCATGTACACTTAGTATAGGTGTTCATGAGTCCGGTCCATTCTCTTTAAGTCTGCATGCACTAGATGACTCAGCCCCTCATCCAATTTCTCTTAATGCTAATGGATTGTATAGTCTTATGTAGGTAGTTTCAGTGCTATAGTGGACCATATTAGTTAGTTGAGTTCTGCGTTGTTGATGCATAAACTTGCTTAACCAAGTTATCATGTTGTTGACATCTCAATATACAAGATATTGTTTTTTCCCAGTTACTGTAATGGAACCTCGTACGTAATACAGGTCAGAGACAAGGAGATTTTTGTTTTTATATTTTTCTACTACTCCCTCTTCTCTAAGTTTGTGCAACCTCAGAAAATAGTCTGTAAAGAGATTAGAGTGTGGAGCCAAACTCCCATGTAGTACCTTGGAAAAAGTACAGTTGTGTACACTTACCATAAATGTAGATGTTCGAGTGTATTCACTGTTGCAGTCATCACCTGTGGGTTATCCCTGCTGTGGTAGCCCTCAGGTGGCCCGAATACCAGAGTCAGTTTTTTTTTGCATCAGCTGCCATCACCTGTAGTTTACTGTCAGGTCATCAGTGCTATAAAGCAAGGCAGCCGACGTCATTACGTCAGTTTTTCTTGCCGTAACCCTTCAGAAGCACAAGGAAATAAGGAAAAGTTGTCCTGGTGGCTAAAAGCCACCATGGGAAGCTGATGTCCTCATAGGGGAAGATGCTATATGGGGGTTGGAGGGAGGGAAACCAGGACTCCAACAGTGAATACACTCGAACATCTACATTTATGGTAAGTGTACACAACTGTACTATGTTCTTTGTGTTTCACTGTTGCAGTCATCACCTGTGGGAGGATTCCCAAAGCTGAGGAGAGCGGTGGAATTATTGGGTAGAATCCTAGGCATGAGTCAGGAAGGCCTTGCAGAACTGCAGAGGCAAACCCTGCCCTAGACTTAGAAAAAAGAGGTAGATGGTAATGCTTTGTAAAGGTTTGGAGTCTTTGGACAGTGGTCCAGGTGGTAGCTTCCAAGATGTCCCTGGTGAGGACTTCTCTGAGGAAGGCTGTGGAAGTAGATGCTTCCCTAATGAGATGGGTATACAGATAGACTGGGGGGGGGGGGGTTCCCATGTAGTCTGTAGCAGAAATGGATATAGTGTGATATCCATTTGGAAATGGTTTGTTTGGAAATGGGCTTCCCCTCTGCCTCAGGGGCAAAGCTGACCAGTAGTTGGTCTGTTTTTCTGAATGGTTTAGTACAGTCTAGATAGTATCTGAGTTGTCTGTGCACATCTAGCGAGTGTAGAATTCTTTCCCCCTTGTTTTGAAGGTTGGGAAAGAAGGTGGATAGGTAGGTTGAGGGTCGCATCAGATACCATCTTGGGCATAAAGGAGTGGGAGGGGTTAGTCCTCAGGGAGACCCTGTCTGTATGGAAAATGATGACGGGCTCAAAAGCCATGAGAGCCTGAAGTTCTGATACCCTTCTGGCTGAGGTGATAGCTTGTAGGAAGGCAGTCTTCCAGGAGAGGTATTTCATTTCTGTAGAAGCAGCAGGTTCGAAAGGAGGTAAGGTTAGATTTTCAAGAACATAATTCAGGTCCCAGGGTGGTGTAGGAGGCCTTCTGGGAGTTCTGATATTAGAAGCCACTCTGAGGAATTGTTTAATCAAAGGATGAGAGAAGAGGGGTGGGTCTGAATCGTAATGGGCAGAAATGTCTGAGACATGGATTTTAATAGAAGTGAAAGAGAGGCCACTATTGAACAACTCAGCTATGTAATCCAAGATAAGAGGGATGGAAGGATGGGAGGTACTGGCCCCTTTGGACTGGTTCCAGGAGCAGAATCTTTTCCATTTCCCTTCATATGATTTTCTGGTGCTGGGCCTTCTGGCCTCTGTGATGACCTGTTTGCTTAACAGGGACTCCTTGTTAGCTTTTAAAGTATAAGCCATGCTGAAAGATTGAGAGTCTGTAAATCTAGGTGCAGTATCTTCCCCCTCACCTGGGTCAAGAGGTCTGAGATCAAGGGAAGCTGCTTGGGGGGCTGTAAGGTCAGGCTGTGCAGTAAGGGGTACCAATGCTGTCTCGGACAATCTGGAGCAATGAGGATGGCTTTTAGTCTCTCCTCCCTTATTTTGATCAGTACCTTGAGATTAAGGGCAGAGGAGGGAATGCATACACAAAGAGGGAGCTCCAGGGAAAGGTCAAGGCATCCACCTTCCACGCTAGGAGGTGAATGCTCCCTGGTACAGAACTTTTGTAGCTGGTGGTTGAAATGCGAGGCAAAGAGATCCACTTCCAGAGTCCCCCACTCCTGAGTGATTTGCAGAAAGATTTCCCTGTGGGGTTGCCATTCGTGGGGGTCCAGTAAGTTTCTCTTTAGGTTGTTTGCCAGGGTGGTGTTGACCCCTGGTAGGTATTGGGCAATTAGGTGTAGACCCATGAAGGTGGCTGTAAGCCAGAGGCTCATGTCTAACCTGCACAGGGGTAAGATTGGGTCCCCCCCCCTGTTTCTTGATATACCACATTACTGTGGTGTTGTCTGTTTTTATAAGGGGTACCCCTGGCATGAGATGGGGTTTGAAAGATATCAGAGCCTTTTGTACTGCCATCATTTCTTTCTGATTGATGTGCAGGTGACGTTGCTGGGCATCCCAAAGACCTTGGGTGCACCTACCTGCTAGGTGAGTGCCCCAAGCAATGTCTGAGGCGTCTGTGGTGATGGTCTGACTGGAAGGGCAGAGTATGAAGGGAAGATCCTTGTTCTTGTCACAGGCTTCTGCCCACCAGAGAAACTCGGCCCTTATACATGAGATCAGGGGGAGAGAGGTCTCTAGGGACTGAGAGTGCTGGCACCAAAGGTTCTTTAAATACCACTGAAGTTTTCTCATGTGAAGCCTGGCCAGAGGAATGAAAAGGATGCAGGATGCCATGTATCCCAGGGCTTGCAGGAACTTCCTTACAGTGAAGTGACTTCTGGAAGCCAGCTGGGTAAAATAGAGAAGCAGGAAGCTTTGCTTTTCTGGGAATAGGAAGGCTATTTGAGATGCTGTGTCTAGCACAGCTCCCAAAAAAATGATCTTCCTGGTGGGGGTTTTGCTTTGATTTCTTCTCATTGATGGTGAACCCTAGGGAGGTTAGGAGTGATTTGACAAGGAGAAGGTCCTGGAGCAGCTTTTCTTTGCACTCTGCCTGAATGTGGCAGTCGTCCAGGTAAGGGTAAATCTGTATACTTCTCTGTCTGCAGAATGCTATGGCTGGGGACAAGCATTTGGTGAATACTTTGGGAGCAGTAGATAAGCCAAAGGGCAGCACAGAGAACTGAAAGTGTTATGAGCCTGCTCTGAAGCGCAGGAATTTCCTGTACAATTCCCTGATGGGGATGTGGAGGTCGGCATCTTTTAGGTCTAGGGTCACTAGCCAGGCATTTTTTATTAGCATAGGCAGCAGCTGCTGCAAAGTTAGCATTTTGAATCTGGGGACCACCAGGGAGGTATTCAGAATGGATAGATCCAGGATGGGGTGCCAAGTGCCCTCTTTTCTGGGAACAATGAATAGTCTGGAATAAAAGCCTTTGCCTGATTGATCTGAGGGGACAGGTTCTACTACCCCCTGGGATAGGAGAGTTTGGACCTGTTTCAGTGCCTCTGCCCATAGATTTGGAGGTAGGTCTGGGTGCCTTCTTGGAATTGTGAGTTCACTGAAAGAAAATTTGTATCCCTGAAAAATTATTTTTAAGACCCTTTGGTCCTTTGTTACAGAAAGCCAATTGTCTTTGAAGAGGGGAGCCTTCCTCCTAGTTTTTGATGAGTGAAGGGAGGGCAGAGGGGGGAGGGGGAGTCATTGTAAGTGTTTGCCATAGAAGGTTGGCTTAGAATTCCCTGCCTTAGAGACAGAAGTGGTCCATTGTTTGCTTCTCTGCTGGCCCTGGGATAGGGGCCTGGATGGTCTGTCCCTGCGGGGCTTACCTTGGCCCTGTTTACTAGGTGAAGGGAAGGCCCAGTGCTTAGAGGGAAAGTTCCTGCTGAATCTGGGAGGTTGAACCTGAAAGAAATCTTTTACTGTTTGCATAGATTTTGCTTTGTCTTCCATCTTTTTAAGCACCTCTTCTGCTTTTTCCCCAAACAAGCGCTCCTTATCTAGGGGTGCATCAATAAGTTTAGACTTGACATGATCAGGGAGAGGTTGTTCCTTCAGCCATGCATGTCTCTTAATAATAGATCCTGTCACTGCTGCCCTGCTAGAGGCTTCAAGGGCATCATATCCACATTGTAATGAGTGTTTGGCACTTGACAAGCAGAGTGCAGTAAATCTGCTAACTTTTTTGAATTGGCACAGTCAGGAACGGTAGCAATCTTCTGTTTTAATAGTTCCAAAGGGTGGTGTTGATATTTTAACATATGGAACTGACAATGGAGTGCTCTGATAGCTAAGGTTAAAGAGGTGTATACATTTTTACCCCATCTGTCCAGAGCTCTAGAGTCCTTGTCATAAGGAAGAGGATTCTTGGCAGAACTCGTCTTAGCTCCTTTAGGTCCCTGTGTAATGACCTCTGAGTCTGCAGCAGGTTTTCTGTACAGGTATCTGTGAGAATCCGGTACTCTGTGGTACCTGTCAGGTTTACTGGGAGCAGGAAGGAGGGCGTCAGGGGCTAAGCTGGATTCATTGAATACATCATCCACCACTTCTAAAATAGGGGGGGGGGTGGCCAGGGGTCTGAGCTGGGGCAAGTCCAGAAACTATCCACGTCTTTTCTTAGACTGTGGGAAGTCCTGAGATTCCCATTGGAAATGTTCCCTGAGGGAGTAAAGGGTTTCCCCAAAGGAAAGGTCCTCTGGAGGGGGAGGCAAAAGGGATGGATTCTTCTGCATCTGAATCCTCATAAGCAGTTAAGGGATGCTGTTCCTCTTCAAATACTGAATAGTCAGATTCCTCAGAATCCTGTTTTGTCATAATTTCTGGAAAAGGGTGCCTTTTCATTTTAGAATTTGTGGCCTGACTACCCCGGATAAGGGAGATGAGATCCTCTGCCATTTTAAGCATTTGTGCTTGGGGTGGTGGAGCAGTAGCAAGATGGTGGCTAGAAGAAGATTTCCTAGGAGTGACCTGGCTTCTAGGCCTGAGAGAATCTGTCGGTCTGAGAGAAACAGTAGTCAGATGCAAAGATATCGTTTTTTGTCTAGATTCAGTAGTGCGAAAGGCCTCGTTGGAAACCACTGCTTGCATCGTGGCTCCGGACCCAACTGAGGCAGAGACAGCCAAAGGCTCGGAAGATGAAGAAGATTTCTGCGACTTACCAGACTCTGAAAGTGTCTCGGTAGAGCCCTGTGTAGATGTCGAATCAGGCATCAGGGGCTGCAAAAGAACCTCTCTGAATTCCAGAGAACTGATGACCTGCTTAGCAGTAGCATTGTCGGAAGGCTTAACCTTGTGTAGTCTGTCTCTATCTTTAGCTCTACATTTTTTCCGAATGTCCACAGATTGTTGGTTGACGGACATCATATCAGAATGTGAAGATGGAACATGAAAATAACTATCTACAGAAAGAGCTGTACAGTGAACGGTCCTTGCATTAAAGAGGGCACAGAACCAGCAACGGGGAACGTCATGGTCTGGGCCTAAATAAGTGATGCAGTAAGAATGGAAGTCTCAGTGTGGGATCTGCTTTCCATAGGTGAGACAATTAACTTTTTTGGTCATTGGTTAGTGCAAGAAAAAAATACCCAACAGGGTACTTAGCTTTAGACGTTTTCAGCTGAAATTCAACTTCTAGTATTGACCGACTGACGCTCATGTGAACTGCTTCTGCTACAGGCTCCATGGCAAGAACAACTGATGTAATGACAATGGCTGCCTTGCTTTATAGCACTGATGACCTGACATCAGACTACAGGCGACGGCAGCCAACACAAAAAAAAATTGACTCTGGTATTCAGGCTGGCCAAGGGCTACCGCAGCAGGGATAACCCACAGATGATGACTACGACAGTGAAACATGAAGAACATCAAAGGATAGATAGGATTTTTCTGGCAGTTTGCATGTTAAAGTGATGTTATGATGAACTTTAGTTGTTTCATTCATGGTGTTTTGCATGCCCACTATAGAAAATGTCATTTTATTCTAGAACAGTTGAAAATACTTTCTCTTTTGATAAGAGACATGTAAGGGTATATTGTCTTCTCTGGTGCAAAATGCAGCATTTTCTTCATTTATCTCAGATTGCATTATGTGTTGTTTGGTATACATGTCT
The DNA here is from genome assembly GCF_019279795.1 of Protopterus annectens. Classification (NCBI taxonomy): domain Eukaryota; kingdom Metazoa; phylum Chordata; order Ceratodontiformes; family Protopteridae; genus Protopterus; species Protopterus annectens. The sequence goes on along the minus strand of NC_056736.1, from coordinate 281,564,845 downwards.
ACTGTATTGTTGAATATGCTGTGTATTACCTATCCTCATATGTAGCATGTGTATATAGTAAAAGTCAAAATGGTTAATCTATTTTGCTTGATGATGCTTATGATGTCAACATCTGATAATTTCAGATAAGGAAGCTACCCAACATTATGACCAAACCCAGATGCTCCACTATTTTGTTTGCATGCTTTGAAATTTTTACCTGGAAATATGTTTGTATCCTGGGCTGGCCCTAGGTATGGTATCCTTACCTACATTGCAAAGCATTGAACCCCTTCCTTCTTGTTTTAGCTGCTGTGTAAATAACTTAATTATATATATTGTAGATATGTCTGTAGCCTTCTCTGAATATGTTTTCATTCCCAATGATGCAGACCAACCTTGAACATGTTTGGTCAAGTCTTAATCTTGTTGCTCACTGCTTGTAAGGGCTATATGAGTTATATAGTAGCGGGTGTTTTGCAGTAGTCAGACAGGTAGTTAAAGGACAAGTGTGCCCTAAACGCAACATATCCTTGCCCCAGAATGTATTTCCTTACCTCTGGAATAGTCTTGCACTTTCACATATTAAAAAGCATGACTTAGCAGTTTCTTACCCACTGTGCCATTTCTTGCATCATTTTTCCTCTCATCTGAAAGTCTTTTGCCAGGTAAGCACACAACAAGGTATGTATAGTTTTTTTTTTATTTCACACCCTGTGATCATAAAGCCATTCAAGATCAAATTCACAACACTGTGGAACTTCTAAGATGGCTGTACATAGACCAACATCTTAATTTCAGTTGGGGGGGGGGGCTCTTCTTCTCATTCTTCTGATGGAAAGGTTTGTGGAGAGACTTTGCCAATGAAACCCTTTCCAGTGTTCCAAAGGAAAATAATGGGGAGTGTAAAAAAAAAAAAAAAAAAAAGCACAGGAGTAGACTAGAAAATCCAGGAGTACCTTGGACTTGAACCAGTCTGGGGTTGGGAGATGAAGATAAACAGGAAGAAGTCGAGCAACACTGAAATCAGTGAATAAATGTGAGATTATAAAGTATTAAGCACATTTGTGAAATATGGCTTTACAAGACAAAGTGGCTCAGAAGGATTGGATGACTTTGTTAAACTTTTTGGGGGACTAATGGGCATATGACCTACTTCATGTCATTAATGTTTGGAAGAACAACAAAAAGGGAAATAAGAAGGAGAAAGGGGGAAAAGTAACGAAGTAAAACAATGTTATACTTAACAGTACTTGTCTAAAACATGTTATGGTATAAATTGCACATTACATAGCAAAGTATTTTCAGTGATTGTTGTATGTGAAAAGATACTAAAGTAAATGTGTTTTTTTATCTCTTTGTTTTTTAGTTTTAAAAATGTAGGCATTACAGTGTAAAAAGAGAAGAAAGGCTGGACAAAAGCATACTTAAATCAACAGGTTGTAATGTTCAGCTTTTGGGCCAGTGATAAGTTGTAAACCTTCACTAATTTTGTGTAGATTTTAAATGTTTTCTTATAGTTTTGCATAGGTGAATGTCTGTATTAATGTCCTTAGTTTAATCAAATAATATTTTTTTTGTGAATGCAAGTGGGTTTTTAAAACAAGAGACCAGAGTGTAATAAATAGTTTTCATTAAGCAAATAAATGTTCACTGCCAGTTGAGAAATCTGGAACTGTGGACAGCTGTACATTTTGTTCTTATGTTATGATGGAAACAAGGTAACTAAAGGTGAAGGCAATAAATTGAGAGGTCTTAATAGTGTTTACTGAGAGAAGCTTAAAATTAAAAGGTGTAAGGGCAACCAGTTTATAAAAACATTTGAACTTATTGGAAGTGAATAAGAGAGAGCAGCTTTTCTGGTAACTAAACAGTTTAATGCATTTACTAGACCAGTGAATAATTTAGTTTTATTTAAACGTAGCCAGTACAATTTTCTTAAGGCTAAAGATTATTTATTTATTTATTTATTGCAGTTGGTTTACCAGGATAGTCCATTGGGCCATAAAGAACCCGTTTTCAATGGAGTCCTGGGGAGAAAAGCTCCAAAAACAAAATGTACATTCAACATTTGACAGAGAAAATGTAGGTACAGAGAGTTATTAATACAATGTAGACAGGATACAAGTGAAAACTTATCAAATATACAGTAGCAGTCATAACAGTTAATACATTGAGAAGAAAAATACTAGTAATAGAACAAATGTTAAGCATTAGTACAGATTAGAGAACAAACATAGTAGCTACATAAAGTAGGATGAGATATTGGAGGACTATGAGTAGAGTTAGTTATGTAGGGTGGGAGCATGAGCATTCCCACTGTGATGCTAGATGTAAGAAAAGAGACTTTTTGAAGGTAGAGTGGTTGGAGGTGGTGCGGATGAGTGGGGGTAGGGAGTTCCAGAGGCGAGCGAGGCTGAAGGACAGAAGGCTTTGCCTGGGGATGAGTAGGTTTGTGCACTTCTAGTAGATTTTGATTATTTGACCTTAGAACTCTGTTAGGTAGGTGCATTTTAAAGGCAGAGGAAAGGGAGGGACAGAGGGAGGGGTTTAGAATAAGCTTATGGGCTAGAGTTAGTTGAGTGTAAGTTGGTTGGGAAGTTCTAGCCATTTTAGTTTATGGAGGGATAAACAGTGGTGAGTGGAGGAGTTATGGCTGGTGGCGAATTTTGCAATTTTGTTATAGCAGGAGGTAAGCTGTTTTTTTAACAAGGACTGAAGATTAGTTAGTAGTGGGGCGCCATAGAGAAGAGAGGGGATAAGGAAGGAAGTAGAGAGAGAGATTTTAGTGGCAGATGTGAGGTAGGCATTCTGTCTATAAAGCATGCCAAGTTTTTGATGTGTTTTTTTGATGTTTATTTGCAGGTGAGAATTAAATTTGAGTTGGTTGTCGATTTGGACCCCAAGTAGTTTGGTCTCTGACACTATTTCAAGAGGTGAGTTGTTTTGACTAGTAATTAAGAATGTATTCAGGTCGGGAGGAGTGACTCTAGAAGGAGTAAATAACATTAGTTTGGTCTTGGTAGCATTGAGGGCTAGATGATTACTTAGCATCCATTGCTCTGTGGAAGAAAAGGCATCTTGAGTAAGTTTTTGTAGCGTAGTGATAGAAGAGGCAGAACAGATGATAGTTGAATCATCTGCATATTGGATGATGCTAGAGTATGGGATTGATTTGTGGAAGTCGTTAATAAAAATATTGAAGAGAAGAGGACCAAGTATGGAGCCTTGTGGAACTCCTGTAGGGGTACTAAGGAAAGAGGAGGTAGCTTTTTTCCATTTTACAGCTTGGTTTCTGTTAGATAGATAACTAGAGAACCAGTTCAAAGAGATGGAAGATAGGTAAAGTTTGGAGAGTTTAGTTAAGAGCAGGCTGTGTGAGATAGTATCGAAGGCTTTGGAGAGGTCAAGAAGTAAGGTAGAAACAATTTGTCCAGAGTCACGGGCTTTATTTACAATTTCAAGGAAGAAGAGGAGGGCCGTCATAGTGCTGTGGTTAGGTCTGAAACCGTGCTGTGTGGGAGTTATAAGATGGTTGTCTAGGAGGTGAGGAAGGAGTTGAAGATGGACACATTTTTCTAGGAGTTTTGAAATGGTGGACAGGATGGCTATGGGACGGAAATTAGTAATGTTATGATTGTTGCCACCTTTGTGTAGAGGTATAATAAAGGCTTGTTTCCAGATTTGGGGAACTGTACATTCTTGTAGGGAGCGGTTAATTAAGATGCTAATAGGGTAGGCAAGAGTTTCAGCTGCTATACTGAGAAAGTAAGAAGGGATATTGTCAGGAGCATTGGTACATGGTTTCAATTTCTGAAGTGGTTTCTTTATAGTAGATGTAGGTATGGGATTTAATGAGAAGAGGGTACAGTCAGGAGGGGGGAAGTTATGGGGTGGTGTAGATGAGGATAGAGTTTGTGTAGAAGAGGGGGTAGAGGAGTTAGTGGGTGGGGAGTATGGTGTAGAAGTAGAAAGAGTGGGGGTGGGTGAGGGAGTATTGGATAGCAGGGAGGTGTTGGAGAATGAGGAGGTCAATTTGGAAATAGAGTCAATAAAGAAAGAATTAAATTGGGTGGCTAAATCAAGTACTGGAGCATTTGGGTCTGGAGAAGGAGTATCTGGTTTGCTAGGGTGGAGGAGAGTAGAGATCCCTTTCCAGAACTTTTGAGGGTTGTTTTTATTATGGTTTTGGAGTGTAGAGAAGTAGTTTTGATGATCAGAAGTAATGAGTTTTTTTACTTTATTTCGGAGCATTTTATATTCGTTAAGGAGTGGTGCTGTCTTATGTTTTTGGTAGCGTGCCCAGACTTTGTCTCTCTGTCTCATGGTAGCAAGAGTACTTTTGGAGAGCCATGGGGCTGATTTAGTTTTTATTCTCTTTGTCCGTAAGGGAGCTTGGGAGTCTAGTAATTTTAAAAATGTTGAGTTAAAGTGTGAGACAGCATTGTCTAGGGGTAGTGTTTTTAAGCATTTCCAGTTAATTGCTTGTAATGAGTTTGAAAAGGTTATTGGGTTGAAGTTTTTTTGGTCACAGATAGTAATGTAGTTGTGGGTTCGTTGGAGGATAGTGGGAAGCCGGTGGGTAAAGGTGGGTATGTGGTCACCAAGTGGGTCGGGAAGAGTGCCACTGTTGGTGAAATAGTGAGGGTGGGAGACTAGAATCCAATCCAATATACTCCCATTGGAGGAGTTTTTGGCAGGGTGAGTTACTGAAGTGATCAGTTGTGAGAAATTGTAGAGGTTGATGTTAATGGGAATTGTAGGAGTCTGGATAAGGGCCCAGTTAATATTTACATCTCCTAGGATTATGGTTTCATTACTAATGTTACTGGATAGCCAGGAAAGGATAAGTTAGAGTGTGGAGATATTATCACCTGGGGGGATATAAAGGGAAGCTATACATATGTGTTTATGCTTGTTGATTTGTAGTAGGGTGAGGAGAAGTTTGGCATTGTTAAAGTGTGGAATAGGTTTGTTGTAGGGAGTAACTACTAGGGAGGAAGTAAATAGGAGGGCTACTCCTCCGCCTTTTTTATGAGGTCTGTCTTTTCTTATGATGGAGTAGTTTGGAGGAACAATTTCAGAGTCTTTAATGTGTGTTTTTAGCCAGGTTTCAGAAATAGTCAGGATGTCAGATTAATGATTAATGTTTACAGATTAATGTTTTCTGAAAGCATACAAGTTGTGTTTCATGCCTGGGAGGGGAATAAAGATAAGACAAGAATAGACACAATTAGCGTAAGTAAGTAGAAGCAAGGCTGTAACATGTATGTTAACATGGTTAATCTTAATTTTAGGTTATGTTTTGCCTGTGAGTGCAGCTGTTAATTTGGGACATTTGTTCCTATCAGGAAGGTTAAACTTCATTATTTGCATATGTACATTGTTCTGTGTGTTTGTTTTAAATTAGTAGGTTATGGGGGTGTTCTAGGTGCGTTTTTTATCTCTTTCCATTTTTAATTATAAGATTCTGCTTCTGCTATGTGAAGTTGCCTTAACTGTGTTACTCTGAAATACCCTTTCAAATCGAGTAATGATAATCTGCCTTGATCTTATTGGAAGAATAAACTTATCCCACTTGACTCTTGCCATCTTCCCCTCCCAGAAAAAATCCTTCAGGTCTTTATCATTTGCTTTCCACAACTTCTCCTTTGGTTGTAAAAATATACCTGACCTGTATGTAAGAATAAAAGGTTAAAAACATTTTAACTGCTTGTATCTTACTATTGATATCCATATAAAAGAGCTTCCATTTTCTCAGTTTTTGTATTATCTTTTGTTTAGTCTCTTTCCACATATCCTTAGCTGCTACACTGGAATTATTTTTAATCCATCCTCCTAAATACTTCATTTTATCATGTCCCAATAAATATGGATATTGCTGAACCAATTCATGTGTGGGTAATATAATTTACCACTGTTGCCTTTGTTTTAGCTTCATTAATTTTGTATCCCAAAAAGATGTGAAACTGTGTGAATGTGTTCCATAACACTGTAATACCTCTTTCTGGTTTTGCCAGCTATAAAATATTGTCTGCAAATAGAGCCAGATTTTCTTGACTACCACACCAATTATATCCTTGAATTTCTGAATCCTTATTTTCTTTGCCAGTGCTTCTAAATATAATGCAAATAACAAAAGGTAAAGAGGGCACCCCTGCCTTGTTCCTCTTCTCAAGCAGAAATTATCAGAGGACCCCACCCACTTTTTAATGTTCACCTCTGATCCCTCATATATACTGCTAATCAACCTTATACATTTTAACTGGGAGTGCAAATGCTTTCATTGTTGTCCCAGCTTACTCTGTCAAATGCTTTCTCACCATTAAGACCCACCAACAACAGTGGTATTTCTTTTACATTTTGCTTCCCTCTGGATCATCAGTGCTCTGCTAATGTTGTCAAATGTTTGCCTCCCCCTCCACAAAACCACATTGACCATTGATCCATATATATCAATTTTGGCTCATGTTGCCATTCTTTTAGCCATTATGGACATAAGCACTTTGTAATCATAAGTTTAGTATTAAAATGGGCCTGTATGAAGCTGGATCTGATGGATCTTTCCCTTTTTAGGTATTACAGCTACCACTTTCTTCCAGGATGTTGGTACTTGTTCTCCTCTTAAAATACTGTTAAACAAAACCTCCCAGATCTTTATCATTTTTTTCCCTCCTAGGTTCCAAACTTACACAAAAATACCATCTATTCCAGGGGTGTTTCCTGCATCTCAACCACTGATAAGCCTTCAGCCGTATATGTGATTCCCAGTTCGTATTTGTTTTTAGCAGTTTTCAGGGGTGTTTCCTGTAGATTAGTTATACATCACCATTTTTATCTCATCTCCTCCTATCCTGTTAGTAATGGAGCCTCCTTTACCTCTAACCTTGGCATATTTAATTCTTCCATAAACATTTCCATTTGTTCCTGTTCTTGATTTCCATATTGCCATATTTATCTGCTTTATACAGACTTTCATAGAATTTTCAAAATATTTCTAATACTTCTACAGGATCCCTTGTTATCTTTCTTGTTATAGGCTGCCTAAGCTTGGTGACGGCCCTTTCTACTTTCTGTTGCCTGAGTCATTGTGCTAAAAGTTTTTGTGCTCTAGGTTTTTTATCAAAAAACAGTTGCTTAACAGCTGTCTTTCTAAAGTCATGCTTATTGACGTAATCCTTATTTTCTGTTTAGCATTCTGCAGTTGTTCCTCCTCTTTTTCTGTGAAATTCCCCCCATTTTGCAATACTTTAACATTTGTCAGTCCATCTAAATAATTGTTACTTCTGAACCATATTTCTTTTTCTTTTATTCCCCCATTTTTTAAATCCACTTTAATTTGATCCCACTATCTTGTTATATTTTCAGAAGAAATTTCTGTCTTCTCTAATAGCTCCTGACTAATTTCCACTTCCCATTCCTTAAATTCCTCTCATTTCAACGAGTAGGTGGGAAAGCACCAATACCTCATTTTTATTTCATTACCATGTGATTTTATTTTAGCTATTATTGGCACATGATCTGAAATAGTTATAGGACGCATTTCAAGACCTTCAGTTAAATGCACATGTTCCTGTTAAATGTAAATTCTGTCTAGCCTAGCCCAGATTTTGTATCTTGGGGAATAATATATAAATTCATTCTGAACTCGTAGCACTAAATTCACATCTTCCATGCCAAATATTTTCATACATTTCTGTAAAAATCTACCGTCCTTTGTTATATTTTTCCCTCTGGGCCTCCCAGATACATCTTCACTGCTGCAAATCAAATGCCTATCCCCACCTATAAGTAATATTCCTTGCTGAAAGCTTATTATTTCTTGCAGACTTTTCTTAAGCTCCATTATAGCAGTTTTTGGTGGAATATAAATACTTACCAGTGTAATCCTTATCTCTTGCCAGTAGCCCCTCTGAACTAGAAATCTGCCATTATTGTCTTTTTTTTATCCTGTTCTATCACTATCAGAGCTCCTCTTGCAATAAATATAAGTACTTCTGTTTTCCTTTGCCCTAGCTATTCTGCTGAATAACCAACCTAAAAACCTTTCTTTATCAAATTCACATGCTCAGTTTTTCCAAATGTGTCTCCTGTAGTATAGCTATTTGCATTCTACATTTTTAATATAGTTTACTACTCTTTCTATTTTGTATTTATCTGTGAGAACATTAACATTTAAAGATATTATAGAAAGCATCATATTTTTGAAAAATTATTCCCACCCGTTAAGTATAACAGCTTTTTTGTTAAAAGTCTGGTTCCAGCTTTTGTATTACAGGCATTATCTGTTTGTCCAGTTAAACTTTTATACAGTTGTTTCTTGTCATTTCCTTGTCAGCTTGTGTCACATCTTACAAAACTTTTTGTTTTATTGAAAACCCTCAAAGTACAAACACACCCCAATACCCCCTAAAACCTATTAACTTAAGAACAACACACAAAACTATGTACATCTTCAAATGTTGGTTTTACCCTCCTAATAGAAACAAATGTTCCAAACTGTAAGCCAGACACGTAGACTTCAGATAACCTAAAAGAAAGGTTATCCAAGCTAAAACGCTCGGCACAGCTTGTGGTTCTATTAAGTGCTACCTGGCTTTCTTATCTTTATAGCTCCCTCAGCTGGCAAAACACTTGAATGCTTTCAGAAAACATTTTCTCCAAATCATTTCTCTTATATTGTCTGCTAGAGACATGAGAACTGAACACACAACCGTTTACTAGAAAAGAAAACTGATAATATTGAGTATTCTTTTTTCATTTATTTGTTTTCACTTAAAACTTGTTACTAGATTAAGAGAATGGCCTTAACCCAATCATTCCCTTATGCAAGAATGAGAAAAAGCAACCTGATTTTTCTTTTGTCATGCTCTTTTAACCAGATCTTTTTTTTTATATTGCAGTGACTGTATTTCTTAAAATTGAACAAGAAGAAAGAGAGAAGAGGTGAGAAAGAAAAAAATAAATAAATAAAAAAACAGGAGCACTTATTTACATTAGTATTCCCATTACCATTAAAAAATAACTGAAAATAAATGTTTACCTTATAACATGCAAAGAAAATAATGCACCTTTAAAATAGTACTATTAAGAAAAAAATAGTTTTACTTACAGTTAACATTTCCATCCTCTTCCTCTCTCTTGAGTATTTTTCCAAACATTAATGACGTGAAGTAGGATGTATGCATTAGAGTCCCCTAAAAGTTTAACAATTCCAAAAAAGTACAATATTTCCAGATTTTCTTGTTCTGTTTACAAGTATAATTACTGCAGTTGTCACTTTCCAAGTTGCTTATTTTATTCTCCAAACATTAATGACATGAAGTAGAGCATATGCTCTAGATTCCCCTACAAGTTAAACAAAGTCCAAGAAACTCCAATAATTCCAGCTTTTCTTGTTCTATTCCTGTTCGTCTCCGTCTCCCAAACCATGTATCTGCTTTATTTCCAGTGTACTCTAGATTCTTCTAGTCAACTCTTGTGCTTTTTTCCCTGTCTCAAGCATTTTCCATTGAAACACTGAAAAAAGTTGCACTGGAACAGCCTTTCTCTGGTCTTTATTGCCAGAAGAACAAGAAGCAGAATCTTGTTTCACAGCTCACTTTTTGTTTGACAAACTTTCATATTTCTTCCTTAACATGTAGTTCATCAGAAAATAATTTTGTTCCTCCAGGGAAAAATATTTTGAAGATAGCTGGATACAGCAGTTTTAATCTCACACCTGCTTTTCGACGTTCCCTGAATAATGGAATAAATTTGCTCCTCTTCTGCCTTGTATAAAATGAGTAGTCATTCTCCACAAAAACTGCTGTCTACCAATTTTAGTACTTTGTCCTGTCACTGTTTTATCAGAATCAATTCCTTCTGCTGGTAAGATTACATCTTTACTATTAAAGGTCTAGATTGTTTTCTCATAGCCAGGTTTGGAGCATACACACAGTGTGCCCTTTCAATTAACAATTCCTGTTGTGGAATACCAGTCCAGTTGCTTATTTGTGCTTTCATAAAATGGATACAGTCTGCTCCTTCCAGCTTCTTAGTTACAGCAGAAAATCTCATCTTTTCCCTAAATGCTTTTTACTCTTAATTCTATTATTTTTTAAAACATCTCTTCTTGTGCAGTCGTATATTTGCCAGCTTTTCTTCATTTTGACCTTCTAGTTTTACAGTTTTATCACCTTATCTGAAGATTTGTTCAAAGATTTTTTTCCATTTTTTTCTAGCCTTTTATTGTTTTGAGTTGATATACTCCATCACTGTTTCATTTATTTTAGTCAGGCCTGTGTGTAGTTGCCTTGTACTTTTGTCTAGGTTACTGGAAGTCATGTCTGGAGTTTGCCCTGCTTTTTGCTGAACAGCTGCAGTACTTTTCCCAGTCAGTGTTTTTCATAGCCTTTTGTAGCTGATTTTTCTTCAAGTACTCTGTATTTCTTTTTTCCTGGCATCCAGGAAATGCACTTACTAGCCAGTTACTGAAATTTACCCAGAAATCTAGGTCCACTGGCTTTCTCTGCTGAGTTCCAGTTTTCACACTGGGAGAGCCAGAATTAAACTGTCAGTGAATGTGCAGCCATCTTGGAAGTACTCTTAAGCAGCTGTCTTTTGATAACTTCAGAGTACAAAAACTTCTAGCACAACAACTTAGATAACAGAAAGTAGAAAGAGTTGTTGCTAAACTTAGGGAGCCTATAACAAGAAAAGTAACCACAGATCGTACGTAGCTATTAGAGATATTTCAGAAATGTTATGAAAAATTTTATAAAGCAGAGGAATGTGGAAATCAAGAAAAAGCACAAGTGAAAATATTTATGGAAGATTTTAGGTTATGCTAAGGTTAGAGGTAGATGAGGCTTTTAAGATTGGGTGAGATGAGATAAAATTAGTGGTTCATAATCAATATGCAGGAAAGTCTTCAGGAATTTATGGTATTCCTGTGGAGGTTTGGACGCTAGGAGGAAAGAAAGTGATAACTATCTGAAAGTAGGTTTTAAGTGTATTTTAAAAGGAGTGGAAATACATTCTAGAAGAAATGTTATGGTGGTTGTAAAACCTAAAGATGGAAAAGACCCATCAGACCCAATTTTATACAAGCACATTTCAATTTTAAATCATGATTATAAAGTGTTTGTCTGCATTCACCAAAAGAATGGCAAATGTGTAGCCAAAATTGATAGATATGGATCATTGTGTATTTTTGGAGGGAAGGGCAAGCATTTGACAGCATCAGTAAATCAGTGATAATCTGGAGGGAAGCAGAATGTAAGAAAATTCCACTGTTGGTGGTGGATCTTGATGCAAGGAAAGCATTACAATAATACGGTTAATTAGGAAGATACTTGAGGGATCAGAGGAAAAAAATGAAGTGGGAGGATTGCTGTCTGATAAGTTCTGTCTAAAGAGAGGAACCAGGCTGGGGTTTATCTGCATTATATTTGGAGCCACTGGCAAAGAAAATATGGGACTCAGAAATTCAAGGATATAATTGATATGGTCATCAAGAAAAGCTGGCTTTATTTGTAGACTATATTATTTTGTACCTGATAAAACTAGAAAAGGATCTCTCAGTGTTGTGGAATATTCTGAGACAGTTTCAATCTTTTCAGGATATAAAATTAATGAAGACAAAACAAAGGCAGTACTTGTAAATTATGTACCCACACATGATTGGTTCAGCAATACCCATATTTATGGGGGCATGATAAAATTAAATATTTAGAAGTGTGGGTTAAAAAGAATTGTAGTATAGCAGCTAAGTATATGTGGAAAGACACTAAAAGTATAATACTAAAACTGAGAAACTGTAAACTCTTATTTATGGATATGGATAACAAGATGCAAACAATGGCAATGTTTTTAGTCCCTTTAGTTTTATATACATGTCAGGCATATTTTTATAAACCAGAGGAAAAGTTGTGGACAGTAATTAATAAAGAGTTGAAGGATTTTATCTGGGAGGGGAAGAGTTCAAGGGTCAAGTGGGATAGGTCGATTCTTCTAATAGAAACAAGATGGCTTAGGATTACCTGATTTGGATGGATATTTTAGGGATGCACAGTTAAGGCTCATATACATAGTTCAGTTAGATAGCTATTATTCAAAGTGGAAAGGGATGATGAAGTGGGGGAAGGTTCAATAAATAAGGGGAGAGTGGGATTTTGGATGCAGTTCCCTTCCCTATCAGGGCTTGATATCAGAGTACAGGCAAAGAGAAAGGGATAGGGGCATCCTAAGTGAAAGACCTGCTCTGGTAGAGTTTTTTTTTAAACACCTTTATTGAATTATCACTTGTGACATAGGCACATTCACATTTGTATAAAAGTAATCAAACTGTACTAACAAGTTAAAATGAACAAACATTATACTTCACATATAACCTAAGCAACAGTACATAAATTATTTAGTTCTGGCCCCCTTTTTTAAAGAAGAAACATCTTTATTAAACCATCACTTATGACATAAGCAATAATACATTTATATAAATGAAAAGAAACACACAGACACAATCCTAGTTGCAAGAAATCTACCCAGTCATTTTCAGTCAGACATTAAATATCATAGCTCATTTAAGTCCTTCCTTCTTTTAGACCTCATTCCTCCCTGTATGTGTTGTTACCACAATTACCATTTTTCCTATGTAGTTTGCACCTATCCTTTTCTAAAGATCTTAATTCAAGTTGTTTTATCTCTGTTACTGTATTCACTACTTCTAATGTATTTGGTTTAGATTTTGATCTCCATTTTCTAGTAATTGTTTTTTTGGCAGCTACCATAATTAGAGACAGCAAGGCCTTACCATGTCTAGGCAATTCCAATTCTGTATCATAGCTCAGAAAAATAATTTCCCTTATAACCAATCTGCTGCCCACCCAGCATCTCTGACAGTGTATCCCACTGGAAATCCTTAAACTCTGCCAGCTCAGTGCACTCTCAGAAAATATGTTCCCAATTACCTCTTTTTTCTCCATCACGCCTCTAACGTTTGCTATCTACCTGAGTAAAAACTCTCTGAAGTCTACTTGGGGTTAAAAATATCTATGCAATCATTTGCTCTCTTAGAGTTTTAATTGAAACTAGAACAGAAGCTGCTGTTAAAAAGGGATTAGTAGTACGATATATAAAATATTGCACAATAGCTATAGGAACCAGTTAGAGGAGGTTAGAAAAGATTGGTATAAGCGATTAACAATGAAAGAATGGGAGGATATACTTATGGCTCCCAAATATGCAACAAAGTGTAGAGGATTTAGGATTTTTCTTTGGAAGTATTTGCATAGGTATTTTTGTACCCCAAACGGACTCCAAAGAATTTTTCCTCAGGTGGATACCAAATGTTGGAGGTGTGTTGGGAAAGAAACATATGTTTTGGGGAGTGTATTGAGTTGACAGGTGAATACATCTTACATATGCTGGATGTTCATAATCAGCTTAGGTTCTATCTTTGAAGGACCAAGCAATTCAGAAAGTCTGATCAATTGTTAGTAGCTTTCTCAAATTCTAAATTGAGCAAAGCAACTGTTAAGGTTACTCATTCTAGATAGTTATCAGACTGCATTTCTTTCATTTACAATAAAAAAGGCTTGCCTCTACAATCTAAACCTAAGGCTCATTCCAAAAGGGCAATGGTCATGTCAACAGCCTTATTTAGTAGACTACCTATTGATGACATTTGTGCTGCAGCTATTTGGTCCACAGTTCACGCCTTTGTATTGCATTGCAAACTAGATGTGTAGTCCAGATCATGTCTTTGTTTGGTTTAACCATTCTCAGGAATGTCGTCCTTTAATACCATCCAAATCTACTAGCTTGGGAATCTTGTCCCATGGTTGAATCAGATGAAAATAGACAACATGGGAATCAAAAGTTATGTACTTACAATAATGTTAGATCCATGTTGTGACACTCCACCTCTAGCCCAGCAATCAAGAAAGGAGTCTCAATACTCACCACTAGCACCAGTGGGGGATGTACATTGGGAGGATGACAAGTATTTTCAGATGTAGCTCTCTGCATCAGGTGTAATTTCCCTTAAGAGCACACTGAGACCACAGTCAGTCTGGGGCTGGTTTCTCCCTCTTTCTCCAGATCCCCAGTAAGACTCCCTACTGGCACAGCTATAGAGTTGAGATCTCAGCTGAGTGACCAAGCCAAGAGTTCCAGCATCTTCTCTGTTCAACCAATGCTTCATGGTCCTGCCCAAGTAGCTGACACACACTCACTTTGAGGTTTGAGTTACACACACACACACACACACACACACACACACACACACACACACACACATACCCGGGAAAGGCTGGAACAGGTTTACTAGCTATGCCCTCTTCTGCCCAGACTATAAGGTAGTTATCATTGCCGACAGCCACCTCTTTTCAGCTACTTTAAGGCGTTTAACAAAGGGTGTCCAATCTTACTGTGTAATGTTACTATCAATACAAATAGTAGTTTGACCAAGAGCAAGGCTATTAGGAGTAGCCTACACAGTGTCACCAAATAAATATGCAAGTACTCTCAGAACATAAATATGTCTCTACACAGATCAGCCACAATGAAATGTTTAAATATATTTAATAATAAATAATAAAAGACAAGAAAATACTTTGTATATACTTAGTTACATCAGAGTTCAAAATCACAGGAAATATTTAAAATAACATTGTAGGACAGTTATATTCCTGACTGTACCTAAGAGAATTACTGCACACTAATAACTTAGGCAGATGTGGTGAGTGGCTTTTGATAGTGTCAGGTCAAAGACAACATACAGAATACAGTCCGTCTCTTAGAGTTCTTCAGTTAATATCTGAAATATTACTGCTGGGAGAGCTTGCAGCATGACATAATTTTCTGTCATCTGACTCAATCCGAGGTAAACCCCCAATGATGAAGCTGGTAGCATTTAGCATCTACCTGTAAAAATACATAGACAATAGCTTTTCTTAGATCTAAGGCAGATTCTAGAAGTCATAAAACAATAAAAACACTTCCAAGACAATACAGAAAACTTTTAGTTCTAGACATTGTGTCTGTTACTACACTGAAACTGAAAGATAACATCCTTTTATTACGTGGCCATAAGGTAATTTTAATTTCAGCAATTTTTCTGAAGTTAACCTCTTGTGTTCCAGTTTCCAGTGTTAAAATATATACGTCTAAACAGTTACAATAGTGCAGGTACATTTCTGTTCTAATCTAGTAGGGCATGATGTAGTTACATCTTTAAACAGTACTTTGTAAAATACCTCTTCAGCACACGTCTGTACAAACCATCTTATATGGCATACAGTTCTAATACATTTGTAACACAAGCATGTGAATCATGTTGATATTCACAAATGACATATAATTATTCACAAAATTCCAGATAGCTGGGCTGGTAGTATCAACTTTCGTGACACATACTGTCTGATTTTCATCTGGTTCAACCTCCCTCCCTCCATCCTGCCCCTTTCAAATTGACACAAATGGGTTTCTGGTGACTGAGTTGTTTTTTCCTGCATGCCCTTTCCATGAGCAGTCCTTTCTGCCCGTTTTCCATTCCAGCTAATTTTCATGTTTACTAGATTTAGTCTTGAACAGGGTTTAATCATGTATATATATATATATATATATATATATATATATATATATATATATATATGTGTGTGTGTGTGTATGTGTATATATATGTAAT
Organism: Protopterus annectens; assembly: GCF_019279795.1. NCBI lineage: Eukaryota > Metazoa > Chordata > Ceratodontiformes > Protopteridae > Protopterus > Protopterus annectens. The sequence goes on along the minus strand of NC_056736.1, from coordinate 281,549,196 downwards.
CTTATGGGGCAAACTCGTTTTGAGGTGTGGAGGTGGAGTACAAAAAAATATAGGTAGGGGAGGAGTCAGATCCTAGAACTGAAGAGCTTCAGAGTCTGTGCCAATGGTAGAGCCAACTGGATCTGACAACCCATGGTAGAGTCATACAAAAATCAGACAACATGGGACTTCCGTGATGGCTGCACACTAACAGCTTGTTTCTAGCTCTCCCAATGTGAAAACAGAAACTCAGCAGAGAAGACCAGTAGCCTTGTGTTTATGGGTACATTTTAGTAACTGGCTAGTAAGTGCACTGCCTGGGTGCCAGGAGTAATGAAATACAGAAGACATGAAAAAAATCCGCTACAAAAAGTGAAGAAACATTTGACAGGGGAATGTTCTGCAGCTGTTCAGCAAAAAGTGCAACCTTCAGACATGACTTCCAGTAACTTACAGGAGGATGTAAGACAACTGCATACAGACCTGGTTAAAATAAACAAAACACTGATGTAGTATATCAACACAAACAACAAAAGGCTGGAACAATGGAAGAAGCTTTAATCAAATATTCAGATGAGATGATGAAGCTGCAAAAATCAAAGATTGAAATGAAGAAAAGACTTGCAGAATATGAGACTGCTCAGGAAGAGATGTTTCAAAAAAATAACAGAATTAGAGGACAGAGCACGTAGGGAAGACCAGAGATTTTCAGCTGTAAGAGGAGCTGGAAGGAACATGCTGGATTAATTTTAAGAAAGAACAAATAAGCAACTGGACTGGTATTTCACAGCAGTTGTTAGTTGAAAGGGCACATTGTGTGTATGCTCCAAACCTAGCTATAAAAACAACGTAGACCTTTAATAGTAAAGATGCAATCCTACCAGCAGAAATAGTTGATTCTAACAAAACTGTGGCAGAAAGACAAAATATTAAAAGTGGGAGTCAGAGTATTTGTGGACAATGATTACTCATTGTACACCAGACAGAAGAGGAGTAAATGTATACCACTATTCAGGGAATGTCAAGACACAGGTATGAGGTTCACACTGCTGTATCCAGCTGTCTTTGAGGTATTCTTCCCTGGAGGGACAAAATCATTTTTTTGATGAAGTGCATGCTAAGGAGGAAATACAAAAGTTTGCCCAACAAAAAGTGAACTGTGAAACAGGAGATTCTGCTTCTTATTCTTCTGGTAGTAGAGACTACACCTGTGAAACCTTTTCCAGTATTTCAAAGGAAAATGTTAGAGAGAAGGAATGGAGCACAAGAGCTGACTAGAAGAATTGAGAGTAGTTGGAAATGAAGCAGAGACAGGATTTGGGCAATGGTGAAGAACAGTAATAAAACCAGTAACTTAATGTGGGATTACAGTGCAATAGTTATATTTGTGAAATATGATGGAACAAGAAAATCTGGAAGTATTGGACTTTTTCAAAATTTGTTGGATTTGTGGGGGACTCTAAAGTATATGCCCTACTTCATGTCATTAATGTTCGGAAAGATGCTTTGGGGAGGGAGGGAAAGAGAGGCAAGAAAGCTAACTTTAAGTAAAGAAAACCTTTTCTTTTCTTAATAGTACTGTAATTGCGGTGCATGGCTTTCTTTGCATGTTATTTTTCTAAGTGTAATGGGGATTGTAAAACAGGTGCTGTTGTTTTTCTTTTTATCCTCTCTTCTCTCTTTCTTTTTGTACAGTTTTGAGAAACATAGGCACTGCAATGTAAAAAATAGCCTGGTTAAAACGGCATGACAAAGTTAAAATTAATGTGCTTTTTCTCATTCTTGCATGGGGAAATGACTGGACTAATGATGATATACTTTTTAATTTTGAGAGGGAGCAAGTAAAGGAAAAAGAATATTGAATAGTATGAGGCTTTTTTCTAGCAAATGCATGTATACTTAGTAGCAGTTCTGCAGCTGGTCTTCATGTTTCCATAGAAACAATCTGATAGAAAAACAGGATGTCTGATTCTCATGTCTCCATGGAGACAATATGATAAAGAGAAACTGGATACAGTCTGATGGAAGGGAATTGGCTGAGGAAAAAGAAAAAAAAAAGAAAAGAGAAATTGGCTAGGACATAATGTTGTCTGAAAGCAATCAGGGGTTTTCCCAGCTGGAGAGCTTTAAAGATAAGACAAAACCAATTAGACTTGAAATACAGTTTTCTCAGTTTTTTTCTTAATTTTTTTGAAATGCAGTGGGGGTACTATTATAAAAAGCATTCTTTTTTCCCCTTCTCTCTTTCTTTGTTCAGTTTTAAGAAATGTAGGTACTGCAATTAAAAAAAAGGAAGGGGGGAGGTCTAGTTAAGAGAGTATGCCAAAAGAAAAATTAGTGTGCTTTTTCCCATGCTTGCATAGGGAAATGACTGGGTTAAGACTCTAGGCAGTATGCAATAACACATTTATAACAAAGCATGTAAATGAAAAGAATATTATATATTATAAGGCTTTTTTCTGTTTAACAAGGTACCCTAAGCAGTTTTGTGTCTGGTTTTCATGTCACTAGAAGACAATTTGTTAGAGAAATGGCTTGGAGAATATGTTTACTGAAAGCATTCAAATGTTTTCTCAGCTGGGAAAGCTGTAAGGATAGACAAAATCATATAGCACTTACTATTAGCACAGGCTGTTCCATGCATCTTAGCATGACTAACCTTTCTTTTTGTTTAATTCTAGCCTGTGTGGTTATCAACTTAGAACTTTTCTTCTTATTAGGAAGCAAAAACTTAAATATTTGAAGATGTACATAATTTTGTGTGTTATTAAATTAATAGGTTTGCTGCGGTGGTGCAGTGGTAGCGTTGTTGCCTTACAGCAAGAGGTTCTCCCATTCAGTTCTTGGCTGGAGTGCGGGGAGTGCCTTCTGTGTGGAGTCTGCATGTCCTCCCCGCAGTTGGGTGGCGTTCGAAAGAAATGCGTAAATGGGTGTGCCTTCACTGAAGGTTGGACTTTGAGCTGGCACCTTGGCATTCGTGAAAATTTACTACTATCACTGTGGCAATCCCTATCCGGGAAAAGCCGAAAGACAAACAACATTAAATTAATAGGTTTAGATGGGGTTGGGGAGGGGTAGTTTCTTCAGTTTGAGGGCTTTCAAAAAAAACAAAAAGTTATGTAAGAGTGGCATAGGCTCAAATTAATATGACAAGAAACTGTGTAAAATACCAACCTGCCGAACAGTATATGCATGTAACATAAAAGTTGGAAATAGACATTTAACAAAAAAAGCAGTGATACATAAAAGGTGGTAATAATAACTTTATAAAAATGATGCTTTCTGTAATGTCTTTCAGTCTGAATGGTCATACCTTACAGATAAATATAAAAAAAGAGTAGTGAACTATACTAAAAAATGTAGACTGAAAATAGCCATGCTACAGGCGACACATCTGGAAAGAACTCAACACATGAATTTGATAAAGAAAGGTTTTCAGGTTGGGTATTCAGTGGAATATCTGGGGAAAAGGGAAAGAGGAGTTCCAATAGTGATAGAAGAGGGAACAAAAGATAATAATGGAAGATATGTAGTACTAAGGGGCTACTGGCAAGGGGAGGAGGACTACACTGGCATGCACGTACATTTGAACTAAAACTGCTAAAATGGAGCTTAAGAAAATTCCGGGAGTAATAATCAGCTTTAAACAAGGAACATTGCTTATAGGTGGAGACTGGAATTTGGTTTACAACAATGAAGATGTATCAGGGGGCCTAGAAGGGTAAACCTAACAAAGGAGGGTAGATTTTTGAATAAATTTATGAAAATGTTTGGCAAGGAAGATGTGAATTTTGTACTAAGAGTTCAGAGTGAATTTAAATATTATTCTCCAAGATACAAAAACTGGGCTAGGCTAGATAGAATTTATATCTCACAGAAACATGTGCTTTTAATTGAGGGTCTTGAAACGAACCCAATAACTATTTCAGATCCTGCACCACTAATACCAAAAAAAAAAAAAAAATGTAAGGTAATAATATAAAAATGAAACACTGGCGCTTTCCCGCGTATTAGTTAAAAAGAAGAATTTAAGGAATGGGTTTTGGAATGAATTCAGGTGCTACTAGAGAAGATAGAAATTTCTTCTGAAAATATAGCTAGGGAGTGGGATAAAATTAAAGTGAAGTTTAAAACTAGGGTGGAAATAAAGGAAAAAGGAGATATGGTTAAGAAGTTACCAGAATTATTTATAGGGACTGACAAATGTTAAAGACTCTATCAGAACAAGAAAAGGAGCAACTGCAGAATGCTAAACAAAAAATAAGGGATTACCTCAGTAATAATCGCGAGTTTAGAAAGATTGCTATTAAGCAATGTTTTTTTTTTTATAATAAATCTAGAGCACAAAAACTTTTACAATGACTCAGGCAACGGAAAGTGGAAAGGCCTGTCAGCAAGCTTAGGAAGCCTATTACAAGGAAGATAACAAGAGAGCGTGAAGACGTATTAGAAATATGTCTGAAATTTTATGAAAGTTTGTATAAAGCAGAGAAATATGGAAATTGAGAAAAGGTACAAATGGAAATGTTTATGGAAGAATTAAATATGCCAAGGTTAGAGGTAGATGAGGCTCAATTACTAACAGGCTAGGAAGAGATGAGATAAAAATGGCTCTGTATAACCAATCTACAGGAAAGTCCCTAGGAATATATGGTATTCCTGTGGAAGCTTGGAGCTAGGAGGGAAAAACTGATAAAGATCTGGAAGGTTGTAACAGTATTTTAAGAGTAGGAGAAGTACCAGCATTCTGGAAGAAGATGGCGGTACTGGTAATACCTAAAGAGTGTAAAGATCCATTGGATCTAGCTTCATACAAGCCCATTTCAATACTAAACCATGATTATAAAGTGTTTGTCTATAATGGCTAAAAGAATGGCAAAAGTGATAAGTAAAATTGATAGATATAGATCAGTGTAGTTTTATGGAGGGGAGGCAAACATTTGACAATATTAACATAACATTGATGATCCAGAGGGAAGCAGACAGTAAGAAAATACCACTGTTATTGGTGGGTCTTGATGCAAAAGAAAACGTTTGACAAGAGTAGACTGGGACTTCATGAGCAGGGTAACGGAAGCATTTGCTTTCCCCTGGTACAATTTTAAGGTTGATTTAGGAGTATGTATGGGAGATTGGAGGCAAAAATTAAAGTGGGTGGGGTCCTCTCTGATAACTTCTGCTTGAGTAGAGGAACCAGGCAGGATTGCCCATTTTCACCTTTATTGTTTGCATTATATTTAGAACCACTGGCAAAGAAAATAAGGGATTCAGTAATTCAAGGATATAATTGGTATGGTAGTCAGGAAAAGTTGGCTCTATTTGCAGATGATATTTTATACCTGACAAAACCAGAAAGGGACATTACAGTGTTGTGGAACATTTTAAAACCGTTTCAAATCTTCTCTGGATACAAAATTAATGAAGCTAAACAAAGGCAGTAGCAGTAGAGTATGTACCCACACATGAATTGGTCCAACAATATCCATATTTAAGAGGGACATGATAAAATTAAGTATTTAGGAGTATGGATTAGAAATTACTCTGTTGTGGCAGCTAAGGATATGTGGGAAGAGACAAACAGAAGACAATACAAACATTGAAAAATTGGAAGCTTTGTTATACAAGCAATTAAAATGTTTAGTCCCTTTAGACTTCTACACAGGTCAGGCATATGTTTATCAACCAGAGGAGAAGCTGTGGATAGCACTAGAAAAATAGCTGATGGATTTTATTTGGGAAGGGAAACCAGTAAGGATCAAGTGGAATAAGATGGTTATTCCAATAGAACAAGGCAGACTAGGATTACCAAATTTGAGGAGGTATTTTAGAGCAACACATTTAAGACTTTTCTACATAGTACAACCAGAAAACTATAATTCAAAGTGGAAATGAATGATGATGATACGGGGGGGGGGCTCAAGAAATACGGAGAGATTAGGATTTTAGATGCAGACTCTTAAGGAGAACAACAAAAATCATAAGAGTATTATATTCATAAAATACCCCAAAAACTATGTTCATCTTAATGACATATTTCTTTTTATACATCTTGAAAGAGCTCTGCTATACTCCTGATTATTGACACTGTATAACATTGTATTGCTATTTAATGCCTTGTAATAATCCTGTAACATTGCTGTTTAATGCTAATTTATAATAAAAATTGTATAATATGTCAGAGCTTTTCTCCCCGGGCCTCCACTGAAAAAGGTCTTTTCAGCTCAGTTGGACAAACCCGGTCAACAAATGTAAAATAAATAAATAATAAATAAAATAGCAGGGGGTTTCTAAGAACTAAACAAGCAGGAGAATGGAGAAGGAGATTCTTCCGATAGGGGTGACTGTGGTTAGAGATGCAGATGATAAGCAAGAGGATGTTGGAATTTATTGGAGGAAACTGGCAAAGGAACCAAGGTATTGGAGCAAATAACTAGAAAGGGAAAGGTAATAGACAGAGAAGAGGTCAAGAATGTATTTGGACTGCAGTTTAAAGATTGCCTTCCCTGTCAAGGATTGATATCAAGAGTATAGGCAAAGAGAAAGAAATGGGGGGGGGTCTTAAATGAAAGAACAACACTGGTAGCATTTTTAATAGAATTTATAATGGAAGCTGCTATTAGAAAAGGAATAATTAGTAGAACATATAAAATGTTGCATGATAATTATAAGAATCAATCAGAGGAGATTGTAAAGGATTGGGAAGAAAGATTGGATAAGCAATTCACAAAGAGACAATTGGGGGATATATGTATATTTTCCAAATATGCAGCAAAGTCTAGAAGATTTAGGATCTTTGCCTGGAAGTGTTTACATAGGTAGTTTTATACCCCAAGTAGACTCCAAAGAATTTTTCCTTAGGTGGAGAGGAAATGAAGGTGTGACGAGCAAGAAAGAGCTGTCTGGGAACATATTTTTGGGAGTGTAATGAGCTGGCAGAGTTTAGGGATTCCTTGTGGACCGCTCTGTCAGAGATGCTGGGTGAGGAGATTGGATTGACTGGGGAGATGATTATTTTGAGCTATTATACAGAATCAGAATTGCCTAGATATAGTAAAGCCTTGCTGAGTCTAATTATGGTGGCTGCCAAAAAAGCAATTGCTAGAAAATGGAAAGCAAAGTCTAGACCAACTTTACTAGAAGTAGTGAATATTGTAAGAGAGATAAAACAACTGGAACTGGGATCTTTAGAAAAGGGAAGGAGAAAGCTACATAGGAAAAAAAGGGAATTGTGGGACCAATATATGCAGAGAAGGAACATGGTTTAATAGGCAGGATTTGAATGAGCCATATAATGCTTAATTGACAATGACTGGATAAATTATAAGTGATGTATAATGTTTGCAACTACAGTTGTTTCAATGGTGTTTGTGATGTATAATGTTTGCAACTAAAGTGGTGTCAGTGTTTGTTTTTCATTTATATAAATGTAAGATTGCCTTATGTCATATGTGATAATTGAAAAAAAAAATCAGACAACATGGATCTGTTATGGTTAAGTGCATCATTTATGTGTATATAACAATATATGTTATGTACAAAGTTTGTAAATGTGAACTTGTTAATATGGTTTGATTACTTTTATGTAAATGTAAGTTTTCCTATGTCACAAGTGATAAATTCAGTAAAGGTGTTTTCTTAAAAAATAGGGGTGTAATGAAATACCTGCTGAGCTTGATTGCCAAGCAGTTGGATTCCCTGGAATGTGAACTGCAGCAAAGAATCTGCTGCATTTGTAAGCCTACTCTTGTGGTCTCACAGTCTGTCTGTGTAGGACCACACTACTGCCATTTTACCTGAATAGAGTAAACTATAACCTTGTGGAATCCGTTCTGTTGAGTCTGGAAGGAAAGGGGAACTGCTGTCATCACTAAGATTTTGATGTGATTTTTTTATTCTTGTCTACAATAGAGTCTTTGTGCTTTGTGGCTCAGACAGAGGCCTTGACACTCTAATATGAAGATTCATAGGGTTGTGGAGTTTACAAGAAAGAGCCAGTCCATTTTTTTATAATCACTTTGCCAATACCCACCCTCGTAGGATATTTCCTACTTCCACGAAAACAAAACAGTCAAACCAGGGATAAATTTATGGCGACCATTCAGTTATCAAGCTTTGCCATAAAGGAAGTGATTATATGTCCGTTTTATATGCAGTGGAAGATTATTCCAGAGGCAAGAGATATGCCGAGTGATGAATCTGTTACTCCAGCCCATCTTTATGTATACTGATGGAGTTTCAAGTCCTTACTTGAGTAATTGTGGAGCCATTTGTTTTGTGGAGATCCAGCAAGGTTGAGTCCTTAGCAGCACATTATTAAAAGTAAATCACTGTTCAGTAGTCTTAAGAGGTAGAGTACATGGTCAGAGCTTCATGCTCGTCTTTGTGGCTAAGGGTCTTTAATCTAGTGATATTTTTAGTTAGGAAACTCTTAAGTTCTTCCTAACTGTGTGATGTATGTAGATAGCTGCATGCTAAAAGAGATATAGTCTATAACTAGTCTGATCAGGACAGAGTATAGAGGAATGAAAAAAGTTTGCTTTACCTGTATGAAATACTTTTATTAATCTGGCTAGACTTAAGGCTTTCTTAACTACTGTTGCTATATGGTGGTCAAATGATAGGGAGTTGTCTACAAGGGGCCAATGTTTCTGACGACCATGTCAGTCTGGTGTGGTGTACTGTCTATACTGTAAGCTGCTGTTGAGATTTCTTTCCCAAAGGTGGCAGTACAGTGTTTCACTGAAGCCTTCAAAATCCAACTTTTCTCTTACTTATCCTCTAAACATAAGTGCACCTGCTTACATCCTACATAAATCTACATAAATTCCCCTTGAACCCTCTACATCCTTTCTCTTTACTCTACCCTAATACTATCTTCTTTTCTTCTCTTTTTCTCTCTCGATCACTGCTTGATCAAACTATATTCTACTCTCAGTTTATGTACTTTCTCTCTCTCTACTCCTCATATGTAAATATTGTAAATAGCATGTAACCTTACACCTTCTTTTCATACAGTCAAACCTGCTACTTAAGGAAACTACTAAATCTATTGTATCTACCTTCCTGAATGATGTTTTTTGAAGTATACTGCGTGTATTTGCTTTTTTGCTAACTGTATTCAATGTAATGTTATTCCAAATGTATATATTTTATTACTATCTTTTACACTATGTAACTTAGATTGTATTTTGCTTTGCTTTTGGAGCTTTTCTCCCCGGGCCTCCACTGAAAATGGGTACGCTCTGGCCCAGTGGACTTCCCCGGTAATCAAACTGGAAATAAATAAATAAATAAATAAATTTAATGTAAACCCATTTCTAATGCACCATTGATTAGTATGATTTAGCTCTTGCTGCAGTAAGATGGTACTGGATGTTGAGTAGATGACAGCACGCAGCTTCCTGTCATCTGCAACATAATTAGCTGTATGTCTTGGTTACTGGTTTAAAGTGTAGTATTTCAGATTCTGAGCCATGAGTAATGCCATGCCACTAGTTAACTTTTTACTATTTTAGGTGGCCTCTCCTATTTTAACTACATGGATTCTGTCAGTCAATTTGCTGGCCATCCTATAACATAAGGGTCTCCTTTTAGGCATGTATGTTTGTTTAGAAGTCCAGTAAGGGGAAATAGTGTAAAAGACTTTGGCTAGATCAAGGTATGATGCATGAACTGCATGGCCAGTGTCTACAGCTTCAGTGATGTTCTTGAAGAAGTATTAGTAAATTTAGTAGATATGACCTTCCTTTGTCAAAACCATATTATTTTAGGTCTAGAGCAATATGACGTTTTTATAAGAGTTTATGAAATCTGATGTAATATTTTCCATGGCTTTGCATATTAAGTTAATTAGGCTGATGGGTCTGTAGCTCCCATTATCTGAGGTGGGGACCCATTTATTTAGTGGTATAATAATGGCCATTTTGCATACTTTAGGAACCTGAACCCTGTAACTATGCTTAATTTGAGCAGTTTCAGGATGGTTCAGAGAGGGTGTATTTGGAGCTTTTGATTAAGCAAACGGGTATTTTGTTAGGGCCCATAGAAGTGAGATACAGTTACGACATATTCCATAATCTTGTGGGGATTTGTATAACTTTGAGTGTTTCTGGTATGAATTTGGCATTAACTTTCTCTGCAAGTATATTAATTGAGAGTTGGAGTAGATATCATTATGAATTAATTCAGAGCATTGCTGTCTGCTATTTCATAAATAGCTGATCTGTTGTAGTTAAAGAATGGTTTATGATCATCTTTGGCTTTGATTGCTAGCTGCAATTTGTAGGCAGAGAAAGAAAGGATTTGCCTTTTAGAGGTATATCAGGGAGAACCCATGAATTCAGATTTCTCTTGCATGTACAAAGATCTTGACAGGTACATTCGAGGTGTCTAAATCTTGAAGCTATTTAACTCAGCATGCAGAAGAGCCTCTGTGTGTTCTCTTATGTGGCACCATCAGTACTGACACCCTCTTTAGTTCAAGAGGTCTGAAGCATAGGTTCAACAAAGAAAGATGCAGTGTTTATAAAAAGTTTACACACCCCTGTTAAAATGCCAGATTTTTATGATATAGAAATCCCTCAGATTCCTCTTGCAATCCACTGCAAATACTCACCACAAGGTCCTCCCTATCATGGTAAGGTTTCATCATGTTAACATGGTACAATTTGTGCCCCTGCCTAGCAGTTCCACCATGTAGTTAACATCACTAAACTTCCTTACCACCTTGTAGGGTCCCTACAAAGCTGCCTTCAGCTTGTTGTGTCTGACAGGAATGAGAACCACTACCTGCTGCCCTACAGCATACTCTCTAGCTTGAGCATTCCTGTCATACAAGACCATTTTTCTGCTCTCTGGCTTCTGCCAGGTTCTTCTGGACCAATCCCATGAGTTCCCTGAGCAGTGTCCTGAGGTTTAGGACATATACCACAACAGACTCCCTGTGGGATTCACACTCACTGTCCCACTCATCTCAAATTAAATCTAGAGGCCCTCTCATCCTATGCCCATACAGCAAGTCAAAGGGTAAAAAACCTGTGGATTCCTGGGGAACCTCTCTGTAAGCAAACAACAGATGAGACAGATGTTTGTCCCAGTTCCTCTTAAACTGGTCTGCAAATGCCCATATCATGGTCTTGAGTTTAGAGTTTAACCTCTCCACAAGACCATTAGTCTGAGGATGGTAGGGGGTGGTCTTTAGGTGCTTCACCCCACAGTACTTCCACAGACAAGCAAGTAGGTCTGACATGCAATTGGGACCTCTGTCAGTCAGTATTTATTTTTGAAAACCTACCCTGCTGAAAATCTCTAACAAAGCATTTGCCACCTTTTCAGCATCAATGGAAGAAAGAGCCACTGCCTCAGGGTATCTGGTAGCATAATCTACTACCACTAGGATACACTTTTTCCCTGTGGAACTTGGGGTTCTCAGAGGCCCCACAATATCCATAGCTACCCTCTGAAATGGCTCCTCAGTCACAGGCAAAGGCATCAAAGGAGCTTTCACCTCGTCTCCTGCCTTATGTACCCTTTGGCACTGGTCATAGGTCCTGCAGCAGCACCCTGTTACATCTCTGGAAGTCCCAGGCCAATAAAAGTTCTGCATAATACATCTCTTTGTATGTTTTATGCCCAGATGGTAGGCTCTAGGCACTACCACTGCTGTATTCTCTCACACTCTAGCTCTCCTTCAGGGTTCTACTGTCTGTACAGTAATCCTTTGTCCCAGTATACAGATTCCCCCTTCCCTTGAGAATCAGGTGCCTCACTAGTTACCTCTCTCAGACCTTGTAATGTAGGGGTCTGAGGGCCGAGCCTGTCTCAACTCTCTCTTTGTAACCCTTCCCAGTTCCCCTTCCACAGGAAGTCTGGTATCCTCTGACAGCAATGTTTCACTGTCAGCCTGGGTACTACTACTCACCACTGCCCTTGCAGTCACTCTGTCAAATGGAACATCAGTATCCACAAGCAACTGTGGCTCAGCTTCAGTCTCACTGCTGCAGGGTTGTTCCCTCCCTGAAGTAACTACCTCACCAGTCCTGGCTGCCAGTGTGCAGTCTGTCTGGGTCTGCCCCAGGCTTACCAGACCCACATGCTTGTCTCCAAGCCTGACTGCATGCAGCTGCATGAACACATGGTACTGCATTATCAGAATCATTCCCCATCAGGACATCTGCAGGGATATCCTCAAACACACCTACTTGCTGGCTTTCTCTTCCAACCTCCCAGTCAACGTGAACCTCAGCCAAAGGTATTTGGAATGGAATGAGGTCCCTCCTAAAGCTCTGACTGGAGTAGACTGCCAGGGCAAGTAGTGCTCCTCTGTAACCATTGCAGGCTTCACAGTAGTTATGTCAGAGGCTGTCTCTTTCTCTTAGCAATGGTCTCTCTGCCATTCACTAAGATGGGTTATAACCTCTTGTGGTAGTCTGGTACCCTTGCTGTCTCGGGACAACCTACTTGTTAGCATTTTGTCATTCCCACTTACTGGCTGTCCCAGCTTTTGTTCCCCACCTTGCCTCCATGGACATCTATATGCTACATGGCCCCACTGGTTGCATTTAAAACATTTAACCCTAGGTCCTGGACATGTACCCCACCATGGGTTCCCTTAGACCTATGAATAGCACTGTGTGTGTCCCTTTCCTGTGCAGTGGTGCCCTGCTTGCTAGGTGTAGGTCTCCCATCTTCCCCAACTCATCTATAGTAAGGCATTGTCTGTCGGCTAACCAGATCCTCATGTCCTCAGGCAAAGTGCTAAGGGCTTGTTCCCTCACCAAAAGGTCTGCCAGCTCTTCAAATGTGCTGACCTGACATCCACTCACCCACCTATGAAAATAAGTGCTTAGTTCATCAACATATTCACACACACTTTCATCTGCCTTGCATCTATGCTGTACAAACTTTTTTCTATAAGCTTCAGGTGTTAACTTAAAAAATTCTAGCAAACAGTTCTTTACAACATTATAATTTAAGCAGTCATTATCAAACAATTTGGAAAGAAGAGTTACAGCTTTACCATGGAGTAAGGGGGTCAGGAACCGTACCCAGAGCCCTTGGTAAACATCGTACTGTTTACATACCCTCTCAAATATATGAATGAAACTATCAAATTTATCCCCCTCTGTGAATTGTGGAAGAAATGTACTGACCTTTGTTGTTTTTGGGGTTTGGTTACTCCCTTCCCCATTACCTCCATGACTCTAGCGAAGAGTCAGCATCTCTTTTTCATGTTGCCTCTGCCTCTCCTTCGCCTCAACGTCCAGGCATAGCAGTTTCTCATTCTCCTCAGCCTGCAGACGTCTTGTTTAATAAACATTGTGTTAGACTCATACTCTCTGCTGCTTCTATTTCCAAACACTTCACCTCCAACTCAAGTCTCTTTAACTCCAGACAGATTTTTTAAGTCCTCTGTGGAAAGGTTGAGCTTTCCATTCTCTGAGAGTTGTACATCTCCACGGCCAGTCTGATTGTCCTCCTGGTTGCTATTCTCTGATGCAGCTGTGTCTAAAGCTGCAGTAATTAATATGTGATGCCCCCGTACTGGCCAATTAATCAAGAAGTTTCAATCCTCACCACTAGCATCAGTGAGGGACGTGCACATTGGGAGGATGACGAGTACATACACAGTGAAGTACAACTTCCCTTAAGTGCACACAGAGATCACAGTCAGTCTGGGGCAGGTTTCTCCCTCTCTCTCCAGATCCCCAGTAAGACTCCCCACTGGCACAGTTGTAGGGTTAAGATCTCAGCCAAGTGGTCAAGCCAAAACCTCCAGCACTCTCTCTGTCCAACCAGTGCTTCATGTCCCTGCCCAAGTAGCTGACACACACACACACACACACACACACGCTTACTTTGAGATTTAATTTATATACAAACACACAGATACTCCTGGGGAAGGCTGGCACAGGTTTACTACCTATGCCCCCTTATACCCAGACTATAAGGTAGTTATCACTGCCACCAACCACTACTTATCAGCTACTATAAAGGCCCTTACCAAAGGGTGCCCAATATTACTGTGTAATGTTACTATTATCCAAATGGCAAGTGTGTCCAAGACTAAGGCTATATTTAGGAATGGCCTATATAGTGTCACCAAATACATATGGAAGTACTCTAAGAGCTTAAATATCTCTACACAAACCAGCCACAATTAAAAGGTTTAAATATATTTAATAATTAATAATGGAACAAGAA